>NW_027479507.1:0-109558 GCF_051014685.1 Ptiloglossa arizonensis
ATAACGTATAACGTATAACGTATAACGTATAACGTATAACGTATAACGTATAACGTATAACGTATAACGTATAACGTATAACGTATAACGTATAACGTATAACGTATAACGTATAACGTGTAACGTATAACGTGTAACGTATAACGTATAACGTATAACGTATAACGTATAACGTATAACGTACATCGTATAACGTACAACGTATAACGTACAACGTATAACGTACAACGTATAACGTACAACGTATAACGTATAACGTAAAACGTATAACGTATAACGTATAACGTATAACGTATAACGTAAAACGTATAACGTATAACGTATAACGTATAACGTATAACGTATAACGTATAACGTATAACGTATAACGTATAACGTATAACGTATAACGTATAACGTATAACGTATAACGTATAACGTATAACGTACAACGTATAACGTATAACGTATAACGTATAACGTATAACGTATAACGTTTAACGAATAACGTATAACGTATAACGTATAACGCATAACGTATAACGTATAACGTATAACGTATAACGAATAACGTATAACGTATAACGTATAACGTATAACGTACAACGTACAACGTATAACGTATAACGTGTAACGTATATGGTATAACGTAAAACATATAACGTATAACGTATAACGTATAACGTATATCGTATAACGTATAACGTATAACGTATAAGGTACAACGTATAACGTACAACGTATAACGTAGAACGTATAACGTATAACATATAACGTCTAACGTTTAACGTATAACGTACAACGTATAACGTATAACGTATAACGTATAACTTATAACGTAAAACGTATTACATATTACGTATAACGAGTAACGTATAACGTATAACGTATAACGTATAACGTATAACGTATAACGTATAACGTATAACGTATAACGTATAACGTATAACGTATAACGTATAACGTATAACTTATAACGTATAACGTATAACGTATAACGTATAACGTATAACGTATAACGTATAACGTATAACGTATAACGTATAACGTATAACGTATAACGTATAACGTATAACGTATAACGTATAACGAACAACGTATAACGTATAACGTATAACGTATAACGTATAACGTATAACGTATAACGTATAACGTATAACGTTTAACGTATAACGTATAACGTATAACGTATAACGTATAACGTATAACGTATAACTAATAACGTATAACGTATAACTAATATCGTATAACGTATAACGTATAACGTATAACTAATAACGTATAACGTATAACTAATAACGTATAACGTATAACGTATAACGTATAACGTACAACGTATAACGTATAACGTGTAACGTATAACGCATAACGTATAACGCATAACGTACAACGTATAACGTATAGCGTATAACGTATAACGTATAACGTATAACGTATAACGTTCAACGCATAACGTACAACGTATAACGTATAGCGTATAACGTATAACGTATAACGTATAACGTTTAACGTATAACGTATAACGTATAACGTATAACGTATAACGTATAACGTATAACGTAAAACATATAACGTATAACGTATAACGTATAACGTATAACGTATAACGTATAACGTATAACGTGTAACGTATAACGTGTAACGTATAACGTATAACGTATAACGTATAACGTATAACGTATAACGTACATCGTATAACGTACAACGTATAACGTACAACGTATAACGTACAACGTATAACGTACAACGTATAACGTATAACGTAAAACGTATAACGTATAACGTATAACGTATAACGTATAACGTAAAACGTATAACGTATAACGTATAACGTATAACGTATAACGTATAACGTATAACGTATAACGTATAACGTATAACGTATAACGTATAACGTATAACGTATAACGTATAACGTATAACGTATAACGTACAACGTATAACGTATAACGTATAACGTATAACGTATAACGTATAACGTTTAACGAATAACGTATAACGTATAACGTATAACGCATAACGTATAACGTATAACGTATAACGTATAACGAATAACGTATAACGTATAACGTATAACGTATAACGTACAACGTACAACGTATAACGTATAACGTGTAACGTATATGGTATAACGTAAAACATATAACGTATAACGTATAACGTATAACGTATATCGTATAACGTATAACGTATAACGTATAAGGTACAACGTATAACGTACAACGTATAACGTAGAACGTATAACGTATAACATATAACGTCTAACGTTTAACGTATAACGTACAACGTATAACGTATAACGTATAACGTATAACTTATAACGTAAAACGTATTACATATTACGTATAACGAGTAACGTATAACGTATAACGTATAACGTATAACGTATAACGTATAACGTATAACGTATAACGTATAACGTATAACGTATAACGTATAACGTATAACGTATAACTTATAACGTATAACGTATAACGTATAACGTATAACGTATAACGTATAACGTATAACGTATAACGTATAACGTATAACGTATAACGTATAACGTATAACGTATAACGTATAACGTATAACGAACAACGTATAACGTATAACGTATAACGTATAACGTATAACGTATAACGTATAACGTATAACGTATAACGTTTAACGTATAACGTATAACGTATAACGTATAACGTATAACGTATAACGTATAACTAATAACGTATAACGTATAACTAATATCGTATAACGTATAACGTATAACGTATAACTAATAACGTATAACGTATAACTAATAACGTATAACGTATAACGTATAACGTATAACGTACAACGTATAACGTATAACGTGTAACGTATAACGCATAACGTATAACGCATAACGTACAACGTATAACGTATAGCGTATAACGTATAACGTATAACGTATAACGTATAACGTTCAACGCATAACGTACAACGTATAACGTATAGCGTATAACGTATAACGTATAACGTATAACGTTTAACGTATAACGTATAACGTATAACGTATAACGTATAACGTATAACGTATAACGTAAAACATATAACGTATAACGTATAACGTATAACGTATAACGTATAACGTATAACGTATAACGTATAACGTATAACGTATAACGTATAACGTATAACGTATAACGTATAACGTATAACGTACAACGTATCACGTATAACGTATATCCTATAACGCATAACGTATATCCTATAACGCATAACGTATAGCGTATAACGCATAACGTATACCGTATAACGTATAACGGATAACGTAAAACATATAACGTATAACGTATAACGTATAACGTATAACGTATAACGTATAACGTATAACGTATAACGTATAACGTATAACGTATAACGAATAAGGTATATGCTATAACGCATAACGTATAACGTATAACGTATATCGTATAACGTATAATGTTTAACGCATAACGTACAACGTATAACGTATAACGTATAACGTATAACGTATAACGTATAACGTACAACGTATCACGTATAACGTATATCCTATAATGCATAACGTATATCCTATAATGCATAACGTATATCCTATAACGCATAACGTATAGCGAATAACGCATAACGTATACCGTATAGCGTATAACGTCAAACGTATAACGTATAACGTATAACGTATAACGTATAACGTATAACGTATAACGTATAACGTATAACGTATAACGTATAACGTATAACGTATAACGTATAACGTATAACGTATAACGTATAACGTATAACGTATAACGTATAACGTATAACGTATAACGTATAACGTATAACGTATAACGTATAACGTATAACGTATAACGTATAACGTATAACGTATAACGTATAACGTATAACGTATAACGTATAACGTGTAACGTATAACGTATAACGTATAACGTATAACGTATAACGTATAACGTACATCGTATAACGTACAACGTATAACGTACAACGTATAACGTACAACGTATAACGTACAACGTATAACGTATAACGTAAAACGTATAACGTATAACGTATAACGTATAACGTATAACGTATAACGTATAACGTATAACGTATAACGTATAACGTATAACGTATAACGTATAACGTATGACGTATAACGTATAACGTATAACGTATGACGTATAACTAATAACGTATAACGTATAACGTATAACGTATAATGTATAACGTATAACGTATAACGTATAACGTATGACGTATAACGTATAACGTATAACGTATAACGTATAACGTATAACGTATAACGAATAACGTATAACGTATAACGTATAACGTATAACGTATAACGTACAACGTATAACGTATAACGTATAACGTATAACGCATAACGTATAACGCATAACGTATAACGTATAACGTATAACGTATAACGTATAACGTATAACGTATAACGTATAACGTATAACGTATAACGTATAACGTATAACGTATAACGTATGACGTATAACTAATAACGTATAACGTATAACGTATAACGTATAATGTATAACGTATAACGTATAACGTATAACGTATGACGTATAACGTATAACGTATAACGTATAACGTATAACGTATATCGTATAACGAATAACGTATAACGTATAACGTATAACGTATAACGTATAACGTACAACGTATAACGTATAACGTATAACGTATAACGCATAACGTATAACGCATAACGTACAACGTATAACGTATAGCGTATAACGTATAACGTATAACGTATAACGTATAACGTTTAACGTATAACGTATAACGTATAACGTATAACGTATAACGTATATCGTATAACGTATAACGTATAACGTATAACGTATAACGTATAACGAATAACGTATAACGTATAACGTATAACGTATAACGTATATCGTATAACGTATAACGTATAACGTATAACGTATAACGTATAACGAATAACGTATAACGTATAACGTATAACGTATGACGTATCAAGTATAAGGTATGACCTATAACGCATAACGTATAGCGTATAACGCGTAACGTATAACGTATAACGTATAACGTATAACGTATAACGTATAACGTATAACGTATAACGTATAACGTATAACGTATAACGTATAACTTATAACGTAAAACGTATTACATATTACGTATAACGAGTAACGTATAACGTATAACGTATAACGTATAACGTATAACGTATAACGTATAACGTATAACGTATAACGTATAACGTATAACGTATAACGTATAACGTATAACGTATAACGTATAACGTACAACGTATAACGTGTAACGTATAACATATAACGTATAACGTATAACGTATAACGTATAACGTATAACGTATAACGTATAACGTATAACGTATAACGTATAACGTATAACGTATAACGTATAACGTATAACGTATAACGTATAACGTATAACGAATAAGGTATATGCTATAACGCATAACGTATAACGTATAACGTATATCGTATAACGTATAATGTTTAACGCATAACGTACAACGTATAACGTATAACGTATAACGTATAACGTATAACGTATAACGTACAACGTATCACGTATAACGTATATCCTATAATGCATAACGTATATCCTATAATGCATAACGTATATCCTATAACGCATAACGTATAGCGAATAACGCATAACGTATACCGTATAGCGTATAACGTCAAACGTATAACGTATAACGTATAACGTATAACGTATAACGTATAACGTATAACGTATAACGTATAACGTATAACGTATAACGTATAACGTATAACGTATAACGTATAACGTATAACGTATAACGTATAACGTATAACGTATAACGTATAACGTATAACGTATAACGTATAACGTATAACGTATAACGTATAACGTATAACGTATAACGTATAACGTATAACGTATAACGTGTAACGTATAACGTGTAACGTATAACGTATAACGTATAACGTATAACGTATAACGTATAACGTACATCGTATAACGTACAACGTATAACGTACAACGTATAACGTACAACGTATAACGTACAACGTATAACGTATAACGTAAAACGTATAACGTATAACGTATAACGTATAACGTATAACGTAAAACGTATAACGTATAACGTATAACGTATAACGTATAACGCATAACGTATAACGTATAACGTATAACGTATAACGTATAACGTATAACGTATAACGTATAACGTATAACGTATAACGTATAACGTATAACGTATAACGTATAACGTATAACGTATAACGTATAACGTATAACGTATAACGTATAACGTTTAACGAATAACGTATAACGTATAACGTATAACGCATAACGTATAACGTATAACGTAGAACGTATAACGAATAACGTATAACGTATAACGTATAACGTATAACGTACAACGTACAACGTATAACGTATAACGTGTAACGTATATGGTATAACGTAAAACATATAACGTATAACGTATAACGTATAACGTATATCGTATAACGTATAACGTATAACGTATAAGGTACAACGTATAACGTACAACGTATAACGTAGAACGTATAACGTATAACATATAACGTCTAACGTTTAACGTATAACGTACAACGTATAACGTATAACGTATAACGTATAACTTATAACGTAAAACGTATTACATATTACGTATAACGAGTAACGTATAACGTATAACGTATAACGTATAACGTATAACGTATAACGTATAACGTATAACGTATAACGTATAACGTATAACGTATAACGTATAACGTATAACTTATAACGTATAACGTATAACGTATAACGTATAACGTATAACGTATAACGTATAACGTATAACGTATAACGTATAACGTATAACGTATAACGTATAACGAACAACGTATAACGTATAACGTATAACGTATAACGTATAACGTATAACGTATAACGTATAACGTATAACGTTTAACGTATAACGTATAACGTATAACGTATAACGTATAACGTATAACGTATAACTAATAACGTATAACGTATAACTAATATCGTATAACGTATAACGTATAACGTATAACTAATAACGTATAACGTATAACTAATAACGTATAACGTATAACGTATAACGTATAACGTACAACGTATAACGTATAACGTGTAACGTATAACGCATAACGTATAACGCATAACGTACAACGTATAACGTATAGCGTATAACGTATAACGTATAACGTATAACGTATAACGTTCAACGCATAACGTACAACGTATAACGTATAGCGTATAACGTATAACGTATAACGTATAACGTTTAACGTATAACGTATAACGTATAACGTATAACGTATAACGTATAACGTATAACGTAAAACGTATAACGTATAACGTATAACGTATAACGTATAACGTATAACGTATAACGTATAACGTATAACGTATAACGTATAACGTATAACGTATAACGTATAACGTACAACGTATCACGTATAACGTATATCCTATAACGCATAACGTATATCCTATAACGCATAACGTATAGCGTATAACGCATAACGTATACCGTATAACGTATAACGGATAACGTAAAACATATAACGTATAACGTATAACGTATAACGTATAACGTATAACGTATAACGTATAACGTATAACGTATAACGTATAACGTATAACGAATAAGGTATATGCTATAACGCATAACGTATAACGTATAACGTATATCGTATAACGTATAATGTTTAACGCATAACGTACAACGTATAACGTATAACGTATAACGTATAACGTATAACGTATAACGTACAACGTATCACGTATAACGTATATCCTATAATGCATAACGTATATCCTATAATGCATAACGTATATCCTATAACGCATAACGTATAGCGAATAACGCATAACGTATACCGTATAGCGTATAACGTCAAACGTATAACGTATAACGTATAACGTATAACGTATAACGTATAACGTATAACGTATAACGTATAACGTATAACGTATAACGTATAACGTATAACGTATAACGTATAACGTATAACGTATAACGTATAACGTATAACGTATAACGTATAACGTATAACGTATAACGTATGACGTATAACGTATAACGTATAACGTATGACGTATAACTAATAACGTATAACGTATAACGTATAACGTATAATGTATAACGTATAACGTATAACGTATAACGTATGACGTATAACGTATAACGTATAACGTATAACGTATAACGTATAACGTATAACGAATAACGTATAACGTATAACGTATAACGTATAACGTATAACGTACAACGTATAACGTATAACGTATAACGTATAACGCATAACGTATAACGCATAACGTATAACGTATAACGTATAACGTATAACGTATAACGTATAACGTATAACGTATAACGTATAACGTATAACGTATAACGTATAACGTATAACGTATAACGTATAACGTATAACGTATAACGTATAACGTACAACGTATAACGTACAACGTATAACGTACAACGTATAACGTATAACGTATAACGTATAACGTATAACGTATAACGTATAACGTATAACGTATAACGTACAACGTATAACGTACAACGTATAACGTACAACGTATAACGTATAACTTATAACGTATAACGTATAACGTATAACGTATGACGTATAACTAATAACGTATAACGTATAACGTATAACGTATAATGTATAACGTATAACGTATAACGTATAACGTATGACGTATAACGTATAACGTATAACGTATAACGTATAACGTATAACGTATAACGAATAACGTATAACGTATAACGTATAACGTATAACGTATAACGTACAACGTATAACGTATAACGTATAACGTATAACGCATAACGTATAACGCATAACGTACAACGTATAACGTATAGCGTATAACGTATAACGTATAACGTATAACGTATAACGTTTAACGTATAACGTATAACGTATAACGTATAACGTATAACGTATATCGTATAACGTATAACGTATAACGTATAACGTATAACGTATAACGAATAACGTATAACGTATAACGTATAAAGTATAACGTATATCGTATAACGTATAACGTATAACGTATAACGTATAACGTATAACGAATAACGTATAACGTATAACGTATAACGTATGACGTATCAAGTATAAGGTATGACCTATAACGCATAACGTATAGCGTATAACGCGTAACGTATAACGTATAACGTATAACGTATAACGTATAACGTATAACGTATAACGTATAACGTATAACGTATAACGTATAACGTATAACTTATAACGTAAAACGTATTACATATTACGTATAACGAGTAACGTATAACGTATAACGTATAACGTATAACGTATAACGTATAACGTATAACGTATAACGTATAACGTATAACGTATAACGTATAACGTATAACGTATAACGTATAACGTATAACGTACAACGTATAACGTACAACGTATAACGTACAACGTATAACGTATAACGTATAACGTATAACGTATAACGTATAACGTATAACGTATAACGTATAACGTACAACGTATAACGTACAACGTATAACGTACAACGTATAACGTATAACTTATAACGTATAACGTATAACGTATAACGTATAACGTATAACGTATAACGTATAACGTACAACGTATAACGTACAACGTATAACGTACAACGTATAACGTATAACGTATAACGTATAACGTATAACGTAAAACGTATAACGTATAACGTATAACGTATAACGTATAACGCATAACGTATAACGTATAACGTATAACGTATAACGTATAACGTATAACGTATAACGTATAACGTATAACGTATAACGTATAACGTATAACGTATAACGTATAACGTATAACGTATAACGTATAACGTATAACGTATAACGTATAACGTATAACGTATAACGTATAACGTATAACGTATAACGTATAACGTGTAACGTATAACGTGTAACGTATAACGTATAACGTATAACGTATAACGTATAACGTATAACGTACATCGTATAACGTACAACGTATAACGTACAACGTATAACGTACAACGTATAACGTACAACGTATAACGTATAACGTAAAACGTATAACGTATAACGTATAACGTATAACGTATAACGTAAAACGTATAACGTATAACGTATAACGTATAACGTATAACGCATAACGTATAACGTATAACGTATAACGTATAACGTATAACGTATAACGTATAACGTATAACGTATAACGTATAACGTATAACGTATAACGTATAACGTATAACGTATAACGTATAACGTATAACGTATAACGTATAACGTATAACGTTTAACGAATAACGTATAACGTATAACGTATAACGCATAACGTATAACGTATAACGTATAACGTATAACGAATAACGTATAACGTATAACGTATAACGTATAACGTACAACGTACAACGTATAACGTATAACGTGTAACGTATATGGTATAACGTAAAACATATAACGTATAACGTATAACGTATAACGTATATCGTATAACGTATAACGTATAACGTATAAGGTACAACGTATAACGTACAACGTATAACGTAGAACGTTTAACGTATAACATATAACGTCTAACGTTTAACGTATAACGTACAACGTATAACGTATAACGTATAACGTATAACTTATAACGTAAAACGTATTACATATTACGTATAACGAGTAACGTATAACGTATAACGTATAACGTATAACGTATAACGTATAACGTATAACGTATAACGTATAACGTATAACGTATAACGTATAACGTATAACGTATAACTTATAACGTATAACGTATAACGTATAACGTATAACGTATAACGTATAACGTATAACGTATAACGTATAACGTATAACGTATAACGTATAACGTATAACGAACAACGTATAACGTATAACGTATAACGTATAACGTATAACGTATAACGTATAACGTATAACGTATAACGTTTAACGTATAACGTATAACGTATAACGTATAACGTATAACGTATAACGTATAACTAATAACGTATAACGTATAACTAATATCGTATAACGTACAACGTATAACGTACAACGTATAACGTACAACGTATAACGTATAACTTATAACGTATAACGTATAACGTATAACGTATGACGTATAACTAATAACGTATAACGTATAACGTATAACGTATAATGTATAACGTATAACGTATAACGTATAACGTATGACGTATAACGTATAACGTATAACGTATAACGTATAACGTATAACGTATAACGAATAACGTATAACGTATAACGTATAACGTATAACGTATAACGTACAACGTATAACGTATAACGTATAACGTATAACGCATAACGTATAACGCATAACGTACAACGTATAACGTATAGCGTATAACGTATAACGTATAACGTATAACGTATAACGTTTAACGTATAACGTATAACGTATAACGTATAACGTATAACGTATATCGTATAACGTATAACGTATAACGTATAACGTATAACGTATAACGAATAACGTATAACGTATAACGTATAACGTATAACGTATATCGTATAACGTATAACGTATAACGTATAACGTATAACGTATAACGAATAACGTATAACGTATAACGTATAACGTATGACGTATCAAGTATAAGGTATGACCTATAACGCATAACGTATAGCGTATAACGCGTAACGTATAACGTATAACGTATAACGTATAACGTATAACGTATAACGTATAACGTATAACGTATAACGTATAACGTATAACGTATAACTTATAACGTAAAACGTATTACATATTACGTATAACGAGTAACGTATAACGTATAACGTATAACGTATAACGTATAACGTATAACGTATAACGTATAACGTATAACGTATAACGTATAACGTATAACGTATAACGTATAACGTATAACGTATAACGTACAACGTATAACGTACAACGTATAACGTACAACGTATAACGTATAACGTATAACGTATAACGTATAACGTATAACGTATAACGTATAACGTATAACGTACAACGTATAACGTACAACGTATAACGTACAACGTATAACGTATAACTTATAACGTATAACGTATAACGTATAACGTATAACGTATAACGTATAACGTATAACGTACAACGTATAACGTACAACGTATAACGTACAACGTATAACGTATAACGTATAACGTATAACGTATAACGTAAAACGTATAACGTATAACGTATAACGTATAACGTATAACGCATAACGTATAACGTATAACGTATAACGTATAACGTATAACGTATAACGTATAACGTATAACGTATAACGTATAACGTATAACGTATAACGTATAACGTATAACGTATAACGTATAACGTATAACGTATAACGTATAACGTATAACGTATAACGTATAACGTATAACGTATAACGTATAACGTATAACGTGTAACGTATAACGTGTAACGTATAACGTATAACGTATAACGTATAACGTATAACGTATAACGTACATCGTATAACGTACAACGTATAACGTACAACGTATAACGTACAACGTATAACGTACAACGTATAACGTATAACGTAAAACGTATAACGTATAACGTATAACGTATAACGTATAACGTAAAACGTATAACGTATAACGTATAACGTATAACGTATAACGCATAACGTATAACGTATAACGTATAACGTATAACGTATAACGTATAACGTATAACGTATAACGTATAACGTATAACGTATAACGTATAACGTATAACGTATAACGTATAACGTATAACGTATAACGTATAACGTATAACGTATAACGTATAACGTTTAACGAATAACGTATAACGTATAACGTATAACGCATAACGTATAACGTATAACGTATAACGTATAACGAATAACGTATAACGTATAACGTATAACGTATAACGTACAACGTACAACGTATAACGTATAACGTGTAACGTATATGGTATAACGTAAAACATATAACGTATAACGTATAACGTATAACGTATATCGTATAACGTATAACGTATAACGTATAAGGTACAACGTATAACGTACAACGTATAACGTAGAACGTATAACGTATAACATATAACGTCTAACGTTTAACGTATAACGTACAACGTATAACGTATAACGTATAACGTATAACTTATAACGTAAAACGTATTACATATTACGTATAACGAGTAACGTATAACGTATAACGTATAACGTATAACGTATAACGTATAACGTATAACGTATAACGTATAACGTATAACGTATAACGTATAACGTATAACGTATAACTTATAACGTATAACGTATAACGTATAACGTATAACGTATAACGTATAACGTATAACGTATAACGTATAACGTATAACGTATAACGTATAACGTATAACGAACAACGTATAACGTATAACGTATAACGTATAACGTATAACGTATAACGTATAACGTATAACGTATAACGTTTAACGTATAACGTATAACGTATAACGTATAACGTATAACGTATAACGTATAACTAATAACGTATAACGTATAACTAATATCGTATAACGTATAACGTATAACGTATAACTAATAACGTATAACGTATAACTAATAACGTATAACGTATAACGTATAACGTATAACGTACAACGTATAACGTATAACGTGTAACGTATAACGCATAACGTATAACGCATAACGTACAACGTATAACGTATAGCGTATAACGTATAACGTATAACGTATAACGTATAACGTTCAACGCATAACGTACAACGTATAACGTATAGCGTATAACGTATAACGTATAACGTATAACGTTTAACGTATAACGTATAACGTATAACGTATAACGTATAACGTATAACGTATAACGTAAAACATATAACGTATAACGTATAACGTATAACGTATAACGTATAACGTATAACGTATAACGTATAACGTATAACGTATAACGTATAACGTATAACGTATAACGTATAACGTATAACGTACAACGTATCACGTATAACGTATATCCTATAACGCATAACGTATATCCTATAACGCATAACGTATAGCGTATAACGCATAACGTATACCGTATAACGTATAACGGATAACGTAAAACATATAACGTATAACGTATAACGTATAACGTATAACGTATAACGTATAACGTATAACGTATAACGTATAACGTATAACGTATAACGAATAAGGTATATGCTATAACGCATAACGTATAACGTATAACGTATATCGTATAACGTATAATGTTTAACGCATAACGTACAACGTATAACGTATAACGTATAACGTATAACGTATAACGTATAACGTACAACGTATCACGTATAACGTATATCCTATAATGCATAACGTATATCCTATAATGCATAACGTATATCCTATAACGCATAACGTATAGCGAATAACGCATAACGTATACCGTATAGCGTATAACGTCAAACGTATAACGTATAACGTATAACGTATAACGTATAACGTATAACGTATAACGTATAACGTATAACGTATAACGTATAACGTATAACGTATAACGTATAACGTATAACGTATAACGTATAACGTATAACGTATAACGTATAACGTATAACGTATAACGTATAACGTATGACGTATAACGTATAACGTATAACGTATGACGTATAACTAATAACGTATAACGTATAACGTATAACGTATAATGTATAACGTATAACGTATAACGTATAACGTATGACGTATAACGTATAACGTATAACGTATAACGTATAACGTATAACGTATAACGAATAACGTATAACGTATAACGTATAACGTATAACGTATAACGTACAACGTATAACGTATAACGTATAACGTATAACGCATAACGTATAACGCATAACGTATAACGTATAACGTATAACGTATAACGTATAACGTATAACGTATAACGTATAACGTATAACGTATAACGTATAACGTATAACGTATAACGTATAACGTATAACGTATAACGTATAACGTATAACGTACAACGTATAACGTACAACGTATAACGTACAACGTATAACGTATAACGTATAACGTATAACGTATAACGTATAACGTATAACGTATAACGTATAACGTACAACGTATAACGTACAACGTATAACGTACAACGTATAACGTATAACTTATAACGTATAACGTATAACGTATAACGTATGACGTATAACTAATAACGTATAACGTATAACGTATAACGTATAATGTATAACGTATAACGTATAACGTATAACGTATGACGTATAACGTATAACGTATAACGTATAACGTATAACGTATAACGTATAACGAATAACGTATAACGTATAACGTATAACGTATAACGTATAACGTACAACGTATAACGTATAACGTATAACGTATAACGCATAACGTATAACGCATAACGTACAACGTATAACGTATAGCGTATAACGTATAACGTATAACGTATAACGTATAACGTTTAACGTATAACGTATAACGTATAACGTATAACGTATAACGTATATCGTATAACGTATAACGTATAACGTATAACGTATAACGTATAACGAATAACGTATAACGTATAACGTATAACGTATAACGTATATCGTATAACGTATAACGTATAACGTATAACGTATAACGTATAACGAATAACGTATAACGTATAACGTATAACGTATGACGTATCAAGTATAAGGTATGACCTATAACGCATAACGTATAGCGTATAACGCGTAACGTATAACGTATAACGTATAACGTATAACGTATAACGTATAACGTATAACGTATAACGTATAACGTATAACGTATAACGTATAACTTATAACGTAAAACGTATTACATATTACGTATAACGAGTAACGTATAACGTATAACGTATAACGTATAACGTATAACGTATAACGTATAACGTATAACGTATAACGTATAACGTATAACGTATAACGTATAACGTATAACGTATAACGTATAACGTACAACGTATAACGTACAACGTATAACGTACAACGTATAACGTATAACGTATAACGTATAACGTATAACGTATAACGTATAACGTATAACGTATAACGTACAACGTATAACGTACAACGTATAACGTACAACGTATAACGTATAACTTATAACGTATAACGTATAACGTATAACGTATAACGTATAACGTATAACGTATAACGTACAACGTATAACGTACAACGTATAACGTACAACGTATAACGTATAACGTATAACGTATAACGAATAACGTATAACGTATAACGTATAACGTATAACGTATAACGTATAACGTACAACGTATAACGTATAACGTATAACGTATAACGTATAACGTATAAATTATAACGTATAACGTATAACGTATAACGTATAACGTATAACGCATAACGTATAACGCATAACGTATAACGTATAACGTATAACGTATAACGTATAGCGTATAACGTATAACGTATTACATATTACATATAACGTATAACGTACAACGTATAACGTATAACATATAACGTCTAACGTTTAACGTATAACGTACAACGTATAACGTATAACGTATAACGTATAACGTATAACGTATCACGTATAACGTATAGCGTATGACGTATCACGTATAAGGTGTGACCTATAACGCATTACGTATAGCGTATAACGTATAACGTATAACGTATAACGTATAACGTATAACGTATAACGTATAACGTATAACGTATAACGTATAACGTATAACGAATAACATATAACGTATAACGTATAACGTATAACGTATAACGTATAACGTATAACGTATGACGTGTAACGTATAACGTATAACGTATAACGTATAACGTATAACGTATAACGTATAACGTATAACGTATTACATACAACGTATAACGTACAACGTATAACGTACAACGTATAACGTATAACGTATAACGTGTAACCTATAACGTATATCGTATAACGTATTACGTATTACGTATAACCTATAACGTATAACGTATAACGTTTAACGTATAACGTATAACGTATAACGTATAACGTATAACGTATAACGTTTAACGTATAACGTATAACGTATAACGTATAACGTATAACGTATAACGTATAACGTATAACGTATAACGTATAACGTATAACGTATAACGTATATCGTATAACGTATAACGTATAACGTAAAACGTAAAACGTATAACGTATAACGTATAACGTATAACGTATAACGTATAACGCATAACGTATACCGTATAACGTATAACGTATAACGTATAACGTATAACGTATAACGTATAACGTATAACGTATAACGTATAACGTATAACGTATAACGTATACCTTATAACGTAAAACGTATTACATATTACGTATAACGAGTAACGTATAACGTATAACGTATATCGTATAACGTATAACGTATAACGTATAACGTATAACGTATAACGAGTAACGTATAACGTATAACGTATAACGTATAACGTACAACGTATAACGTATAACGTATAACGTATAACGTATAACGTATAACGTATAACGTATAACGTATAACGTATAACGTATAACGTATAACGTATATCCTATAACGCATAACGTATAACGTATAACGTATATCGTATAACGTATAACGTATAACGTAAAACGTATAACGTATAACGTATAACGTATAACGTATAACGTATAACGTATAACGTATAACGAATAAGGTATATGCTATAACGCATAACGTATAACGTATAACGTATATCGTATAACGTATAATGTTTAACGCATAACGTACAACGTATAACGTATAACGTATAACGTATAACGTATAACGTATAACGTATAACGTATAACGTATAACGTACAACGTATCACGTATAACGTATATCCTATAATGCATAACGTATATCCTATAACGCATAACGTATAGCGAATAACGCATAACGTATACCGTATAGCGTATAACGTCAAACGTATAACGTATAACGTATAACGTATAACGTATAACGTATAACGTATAACGTATAACGTATAACGTATAATGTATAACGTATAACGTATAACGTATAACGTATAACGTATAACGTATAACGTATAACGTATAACGTATAACGTATAACGTATAACGTATAACGTATAACGTATAACGTATAACGTATAACGTATAACGTATAACTTATAACGTATAACGTATAACGTATAACGTGTAACCTATAACGTATATCGTATAACGTATTACGTATTACGTATAACCTATAACGTCTAACGTATGACGTATAACGTATAACGTATAACGTATAACGTATAACGTATAACGTATAACGTATAACGTTTAACGTATAACGTATAACGTATAACGTATAACGTATAACGTATAACGTATAACGTATTACATACAACGTATAACGTACAACGTATAACGTACAACGTATAACGTATAACGTATAACGTATAACGTATAACGTATAACGTATAACGTTTAACGTATAACGTATAACGTATAACGTATAACGTATAACGTATAACCTATAACGTACAACGTTTAACGTATAACGTATATCGTATAACGTATAACGTATAACGTATAACGTTTAACGTATAACGTATAACGTATAACGTATAACGTATAACGTATAACGTATAACGTATAACGTATAACGTATAACGTATAACGTATAACGTATAACGTATAACGTATAACGTATAACGTATAACGTATAACGTATAACGTATAACGAATAAGGTATATGCTATAACGCATAACGTATAACGTATAACGTATATCGTATAACGTATAATGTTTAACGCATAACGTACAACGTATAACGTATAACGTATAACGTATAACGTATAACGTATAACGTACAACGTATCACGTATAACGTATATCCTATAATGCATAACGTATATCCTATAATGCATAACGTATATCCTATAACGCATAACGTATAGCGAATAACGCATAACGTATACCGTATAGCGTATAACGTCAAACGTATAACGTATAACGTATAACGTATAACGTATAACGTATAACGTATAACGTATAACGTATAACGTATAACGTATAACGTATAACGTATAACGTATAACGTATAACGAATAACGTATAACGTATAACGTATAACGTATAACGTATAACGTATAACGTATAACGTATAACGTATAACGTATAACGTATAACGTATAACGTATAACGTATAACGTATAACGTATAACGTATAACGTATAACGTATAACGTATAACGTATAACGTATAACGTACAACGTATAACGTATAACGTATAACGTATAACGTATAACGTATAACGTATAACGTATAACGTATAACGTATAACGTATAACGTATATCCTATAACGCATAACGTATAACGTATAACGTATATCGTATAACGTATAACGTATAACGTAAAACGTAAAACGTATAACGTATAACGTATAACGTATAACGCATAACGTATACCGTATAACGTATAACGTATAACGTATAACGTATAACGTATAACGTATTACGTATAACGTATAACGTATAACGTATAATGTATAACGTATAACTTATAACGTAAAACGTATTACATATTACGTATAACGAGTAACGTATAACGTATAACGTATAACGTATAACGTATAACGTATAACGTATAACGTATAACGTATAACGTATAACGAGTAACGTATAACGTATAACGTATAACGTATAACGTATAACGTATAACGTATAACGTATAACGTATAACGTATAACGTATAACGTATAACGTATAACGTATAACATTTAACGTATAACGTATAACGTATAACGTATAACGTATAACGTATAACGTTTAACGTATAACGTATAACGTATAACGTATAACGTATAACGTATAACGTATAACGTATAACGTATAACGTATAACGTATAACGTATATCGTATAACGTATAACGTATAACGTAAAACGTAAAACGTATAACGTATAACGTATAACGTATAACGTATAACGTATAACGCATAACGTATACCGTATAACGTATAACGTATAACGTATAACGTATAACGTATAACGTATAACGTATAACGTATAACGTATAACGTATAACGTATAACGTATAACTTATAACGTAAAACGTATTACATATTACGTATAACGAGTAACGTATAACGTATAACGTATATCGTATAACGTATAACGTATAACGTATAACGTATAACGTATAACGAGTAACGTATAACGTATAACGTATAACGTATAACGTACAACGTATAACGTATAACGTATAACGTATAACGTATAACGTATAACGTTTAACGAATAACGTATAACGTATAACGTATAACGCATAACGTATAACGTATAACGTATAACGTATAACGAATAACGTATAACGTATAACGTATAACGTATAACGTACAACGTACAACGTATAACGTATAACGTGTAACGTATATGGTATAACGTAAAACATATAACGTATAACGTATAACGTATAACGTATATCGTATAACGTATAACGTATAACGTATAAGGTACAACGTATAACGTACAACGTATAACGTAGAACGTATAACGTATAACATATAACGTCTAACGTTTAACGTATAACGTACAACGTATAACGTATAACGTATAACGTATAACTTATAACGTAAAACGTATTACATATTACGTATAACGAGTAACGTATAACGTATAACGTATAACGTATAACGTATAACGTATAACGTATAACGTATAACGTATAACGTATAACGTATAACGTATAACGTATAACGTATAACGTATAACTTATAACGTATAACGTATAACGTATAACGTATAACGTATAACGTATAACGTATAACGTATAACGTATAACGTATAACGTATAACGTATAACGTATAACGTATAATGTATAACGTGTAACTTATAATGTATAACGTGTAACTTATAACGTATGACGTAAAACGTATAACGTATAACGTATAACGTATACCGTGTAACGTATAACGTATAACGCATAACGTATACCGTATAACGTATAACGTATAACGTATAGCGTATAACGTATAACGTATAACGTATAACGTACAACTTATAACGTGAAACGTATTTCATATTACGTATAACGAGTAACGTATAACGTATATCGTATAACGTATAACGTATAACGTATAACGTATAACGAATAACGTATAACGTATAACGTATAACGTATAACGTATAATGTATAACGTATAACGTATATGGTATAACGTAAAACATATAACGTATAACGTATAACGTATAACGTATATCGTATAACGTATAACGTATAACGTATAAGGTACAACGTATAACGTACAACGTATAACGTAGAACGTATAACGTATAACGTATAACGTATAACGTATAACGTATAACGTATAACGTATAACGTATAACGTATAACGTACAACGTATAACGAATAACGTATAACGTATAACGTATAACGTATGACGTATCACGTATAAGGTATGACCTATAACGTATAACGTATAACGTATAACTTATAACGTATAACGTATAACGTATAACGTATAACGTATAACGTATAACGTATAACGTATAACGTATAACGTATAACGTACAACGTATAACGTATAACGTATATCGTATAACGTATAACGTATAACGTATAACGTTTAACGTATAACGTATAACGTATAACGTATAACGTATAACGTATAACGGATAACGAATAACGTATAACGTATAACGTATAACGTATGACGTATCACGTATAAGGTATGACCTATAACGTATAACGTATAACGTATAACTTATAACGTATAACGTATAACGTATAACGTATAACGTATAACGTATAACGTATAACGTATAACGTATAACGTATAACGTATAACGTATAACGTATAACGTATAACGAATAACGTATAACGTATAACGTATAACGTATAACGTATAATGTATAACGTATAACGTATAACGTATAACGTAAAACGTATAACGTATAACGTATAACGTATAACGTATAACGTATAACGTATAACGTATAACGTATAACGTATAACGTATAACGTATAACGTATAACGTATAACGTATAACGTATAACGTATAACGTATAACGTATAACGTACAACGTATCACGTATAACGTATATCCTATAACGCATAACGTATATCCTATAACGCATAACGTATAGCGTATAACGCATAACGTATACCGTATAACGTATAACGTCAAACGTATAACGTATAACGTATAACGTATAACGTATAACGCATAACGTATAACGTATACCGTATAACGTATAATGTCAAACGTATAACGTATAACGTATAACGTATAACGTATAACGTATAACGTATAATGTATAACGCATAACGTATACCGTATAACGTATAACGTATAACGTATAACGTATAACGTATAACGTATAACGTATAACGTATAACGTATAACGTATAACGTATAACGTATAACGTATAACGTATAACGTATAACTTATAACGTAAAACGTATTACATTTTACGTATAACGAGTAACGTATAACGTATATCGTATAACGTATAACGTATAACGAACAACGTATAACGAATAACGTATAACGTATAACGTATAACGTATAACGTATAGCGTATAACGTATAACGTATAACGTATAACGTATAACGTTTAACGTATAACGTATAACTTATAACGTATAACGTATAACGTATAACGTACAACGTACAACGTATAACGTATAACGTGTAACGTATAACGCATAACGTATAACGCATAACGTACAACATATAACGTATAACGTAAAACGTATAACGCATAACGTATAACGTTTAACGTATAACGTATAACGTATAACGTATAACGTATAACGTATAACGTATAACGTATAACGTATAACGTATAACGTATAACGTATAACGTATAACGTATAACGTATAACGTATAACGTATAACGTATAACGTATAACGTATAACGTATAACTTATAACGTAAAACGTATTACATTTTACGTATAACGAGTAACGTATAACGTATATCGTATAACGTATAACGTATAACGAACAACGTATAACGAATAACGTATAACGTATAACGTATAACGTATAACGTATAGCGTATAACGTATAACGTATAACGTATAACGTATAACGTATAACGTATAACGTATAACGTATAACGTATAACATTTAACGTATAACGTATAACGTATAACGTATATCGTATAATGTATAACGCATAACGTATACCGTATAACGTATAACGTATAACGTATAACGTATAACGAATAACGTATAACGTATAACGTATAACTTATAACGTAAAACGTATTACATATTACGTATAACGAGTAACGTATAACGTATAACGTATAACGTATAACGTATAACGTATAACGTATAACGTATAACGTATAACGTATAACGTATAACGTAAAACATATAACGTATAACGTATAACGTATAACGTATAACGTATAGCGTATAACGTATAACGTATAACGTATAACGTATAACGTTTAACGTATAACGTATAACTTATAACGTAAAACGTATTACATTTTACGTATAACGAGTAACGTATAACGTATAACGTATAACGTATAACGTATAACGTATAACGTATAACGTATAACGTATAACGTGTAACGTATAACGTATAACGTATAACGTATAACGTATAACGTATAACGTACAACGTATAACGTACAACGTATAACGTACAACGTATAACGTACAACGTATAACGTACAACGTAAAACGTATAACGTATAACGTATAACGTATAACGTATAACGTATAACGTATAACGTATAACGTATAACGTATAACGTATAACGTATAACGTATAACGTATGACGTATAACGTATAACGTATAACGTATGACGTATAACTAATAACGTATAACGTATAACGTATAACGTATAACGTATAACGTATAACGTATAACGTATAACGTATAACGTACAACGTATAACGTAAAACGTATAACGTACAACGTATAACGTATAACGTATAACGTATAACGTATAACGTATAACGTATAACGTATAACGTATAACATTTAACGTATAACGTATAACGTATAACGTATATCGTATAATGTATAACGCATAACGTATACCGTATAACGTATAACGTATAACGTATAACGTATAACGAATAACGTATAACGTATAACGTATAACTTATAACGTAAAACGTATTACATATTACGTATAACGAGTAACGTATAACGTATAACGTATAACGTATAACGTATAACGTATAACGTATAACGTATAACGTATAACGTATAACGTAAAACATATAACGTATAACGTATGACGTATAACGTATAACGTATAGCGTATAACGTATAACGTATAACGTATAACGTATAACGTTTAACGTATAACGTATAACTTATAACGTAAAACGTATTACATTTTACGTATAACGAGTAACGTATAACGTATAACGTATAACGTATAACGTATAACGTATAACGTATAACGTATAACGTATAACGAACAACGTATAACGTATAACGTATAACGTATAACGTATAACGTATAACGTATAACGTATAACGTATAACGTTTAACGTATAACGTATAACGTATAACGTATAACGTATAACGTATAACGTATAACTAATAACGTATAACGTATAACTAATAACGTATAACGTATAACGTATAACGTATAACTAATAACGTATAACGTATAACTAATAACGTATAACGTATAACGTATAACGTATAACGTACAACGTATAACGTACAACGTGTAACGTATAACGCATAACGTATAACGCATAACGTACAACGTATAACGTATAGCGTATAACGTATAACGTATAACGTATAACGTATAACGTTCAACGCATAACGTACAACGTATAACGTATAGCGTATAACGTATAACGTATAACGTATAACGTTTAACGTATAACGTATAACGTATAACGTATAACGTATAACGTATAACGTATAACGTAAAACATATAACGTATAACGTATAACGTATAACGTATAACGTATAACGTATAACGTATAACGTATAACGTATAACGTATAACGTATAACGTATAACGTATAACGTATAACGTATAACGTATAACGTACAACGTATCACGTATAACGTATATCCTATAACGCATAACGTATATCCTATAACGCATAACGTATAGCGTATAACGCATAACGTATACCCTATAACGTATAACGTATAACGTAAAACATATAACGTATAACGTATAACGTATAACGTATAACGTATAACGTATAACGTATAACGTATAACGTATAACGTATAACGTATAACGAATAAGGTATATGCTATAACGCATAACGTATAACGTATAACGTATATCGTATAACGTATAATGTTTAACGCATAACGTACAACGTATAACGTATAACGTATAACGTATAACGTATAACGTATAACGTACAACGTATCACGTATAACGTATATCCTATAATGCATAACGTATATCCTATAATGCATAACGTATATCCTATAACGCATAACGTATAGCGAATAACGCATAACGTATACCGTATAGCGTATAACGTCAAACGTATAACGTATAACGTATAACGTATAACGTATAACGTATAACGTATAACGTATAACGTATAACGTATAACGTATAACGTATAACGTATAACATATAACGTATAACGTATAACGTATAACGTATAACGTATAACGTATAACGTATAACGTATAACGTATAACGTATAACGTATAACGTATAACGTATAACGTATAACGTATAACGTATAACGTATAACGTATAACGTATAACGTGTAACGTATAACGTATAACGTATAACGTATAACGTACAACGTATAACGTACAACGTATAACGTACAACGTATAACGTACAACGTATAACGTACAACGTATAACGTACAACGTATAACGTACAACGTAAAACGTATAACGTATAACGTATAACGTATAACGTATAACGTATAACGTATAACGTATAACGTATAACGTATAACGTATAACGTATAACGTATAACGTATGACGTATAACGTATAACGTATAACGTATGACGTATAACTAATAACGTATAACGTATAACGTATAACGTATAATGTATAACGTATAACGTATAACGTATAACGTATGACGTATAACGTATAACGTATAACGTATAACGTATAACGTATAACGTATAACGTATAACGTATAACGAATAACGTATAACGTATAACGTATAACGTATAACGTATAACGTACAACGTATAACGTATAACGTATAACGTATAACGCATAACGTATAACGCATAACGTACAACGTATAACGTATAGCGTATAACGTATAACGTATAACGTATAACGTATAACGTTTAACGTATAACGTATAACGTATAACGTATAACGTATAACGTATATCGTATAACGTATAACGTATAACGTATAACGTATAACGTATAACGAATAACGTATAACGTATAACGTATAACGTATGACGTATCAGGTATAAGGTATGACCTATAACGCATAACGTATAGCGTATAACGCGTAACGTATAACGTATAACGTATAACGTATAACGTATAACGTATAACGTATAACGTATAACGTATAACGTATAACGTATAACGTATAACGTATAACTTATAACGTAAAACGTATTACATATTACGTATAACGAGTAACGTATAACGTATAACGTATAACGTATAACGTATAACGTATAACGTATAACGTATAACGTATAACGTATAACGTATAACGTATAACGTACAACGTATAACGTACAACGTATAACGTACAACGTATAACGTATAACGTATAACGTATAACGTATAACGTATAACGTATAACGTATAACGTATAACGTATAACGTATAACGTATAACGAATAACGTATAACGTCTAACGTATAACGTATAACGTACAACGTGTAACGTATAACGTGTAACGTATAACGCATAACGTATAACGCATAACGTACAACCTATAACGTATAGCGTATAACGTATAACGTATAACGTATAACGTATAACGTTTAACGTATAACGAATAACGTATAACGTATAACGTATAACGTATAACGTATAACGTATAACGTATAACGTATAACGTATAACGTATAACGTATAACGTATAACGTATAACGTATAACGTATAACGTTTAACGTATAACGTATAACGTATAACGTATAACGTATAACGTATATCGTATAACGTATAACGTATAACGTATAACGTATAACGTATAACGAATAACGTATAACGTATAACGTATAACGTATGACGTATCAAGTATAAGGTATGACCTATAACGCATAACGTATAGCGTATAACGCGTAACGTATAACGTATAACGTATAACGTATAACGTATAACGTATAACGTATAACGTATAACGTATAACGTATAACGTATAACGTATAACGTATAACGTATAACGTATAACGTATAACGTATAACGTATAACGTATAACGTATAACGTATAACGTATAACGTATAACGTATAACGTATAACGTATAACGTATAACGTACAACGTATCACGTATAACGTATATCCTATAACGCATAACGTATATCCTATAACGCATAACGTATAGCGTATAACGCATAACGTATACCGTATAACGTATAACGTCAAACGTATAACGTATAACGTATAACGTATAACGTATAACGCATAACGTATAACGTATACCGTATAACGTATAACGTCAAACGTATAACGTATAACGTATAACGTATAACGTATAACGTATAACGTATAACGTATAACGCATAACGTATAACGTATAACGTATAACGTATAACGTATAACGTATAACGTACAACGTATAACGTATAACGTATAACGTATAACGCATAACGTATAACGCATGACGTACAACGTATAACGTATAGCGTATAACGTATAACGTATAACGTATAACGTATAACGTATAACGTATAACGTTTAACGTATAACGTATAACTTATAACGTAAAACGTATTACATTTTACGTATAACGAGTAACGTATAACGTATAACGTATAACGTATAACGTATAACGTATAACGTATAACGTATAACGTATAACGTTTAACGTATAACGTATAACTTATAACGTAAAACGTATTACATTTTACGTATAACGAGTAACGTATAACGTATAACGTATAACGTATAACGTATAACGTATAACGTGTAACGTATAACGTATAACGTATAACGTATAACGTATAACGTATAACGTACAACGTATAACGTACAACGTATAACGTACAACGTATAACGTACAACGTATAACGTACAACGTATAACGTATAACGTAAAACGTATAACGTATAACGTATAACGTATAACGTATAACGTATAACGTATAACGTATAACGTATAACGTATAACGTATAACGTATAACGTATAACGTATAACGTATAACGTATAACGTATAACGTATAACGTATAACGTACAACGTATAACGTAAAACGTATAACGTACAACGTATAACGTATAACGTATAACGTATAACGTATAACGTATAACGTATAACGTATAACGTATAACGTATAACATTTAACGTATAACGTATAACGTATAACGTATATCGTATAATGTATAACGCATAACGTATACCGTATAACGTATAACGTATAACGTATAACGTATATCGAATAACGTATAACGTATAACGTATAACTTATAACGTAAAACGTATTACATATTACGTATAACGAGTAACGTATAACGTATAACGTATAACGTATAACGTATAACGTATAACGTATAACGTATAACGTATAACGTATAACGTATAACGTAAAACATATAACGTATAACGTATAACGTATAACGTATAACGTATAGCGTATAACGTATAACGTATAACGTATAACGTATAACGTTTAACGTATAACGTATAACTTATAACGTAAAACGTATTACATTTTACGTATAACGAGTAACGTATAACGTATAACGTATAACGTATAACGTATAACGTATAACGTATAACGTATAACGTATAACGTGTAACGTATAACGTATAACGTATAACGTATAACGTATAACGTATAACGTACAACGTATAACGTACAACGTATAACGTACAACGTATAACGTACAACGTATAACGTACAACGTAAAACGTATAACGTATAACGTATAACGTATAACGTATAACGTATAACGTATAACGTATAACGTATAACGTATAACGTATAACGTATAACGTATAACGTATAACGTATGACGTATAACGTATAACGTATAACGTATGACGTATAACTAATAACGTATAACGTATAACGTATAACGTATAACGTATAACGTATAACGTATAACGTTTAACGTATAACGTACAACGTATAACGTAAAACGTATAACGTACAACGTATAACGTATAACGTATAACGTATAACGTATAACGTATAACGTATAACGTATAACGTATAACATTTAACGTATAACGTATAACGTATAACGTATATCGTATAATGTATAACGCATAACGTATACCGTATAACGTATAACGTATAACGTATAACGTATAACGAATAACGTATAACGTATAACGTATAACTTATAACGTAAAACGTATTACATATTACGTATAACGAGTAACGTATAACGTATAACGTATAACGTATAACGTATAACGTATAACGTATAACGTATAACGTATAACGTATAACGTAAAACATATAACGTATAACGTATGACGTATAACGTATAACGTATAGCGTATAACGTATAACGTATAACGTATAACGTATAACGTTTAACGTATAACGTATAACTTATAACGTAAAACGTATTACATTTTACGTATAACGAGTAACGTATAACGTATAACGTATAACGTATAACGTATAACGTATAACGTATAACGTATAACGTATAACGAACAACGTATAACGTATAACGTATAACGTATAACGTATAACGTATAACGTATAACGTATAACGTATAACGTTTAACGTATAACGTATAACGTATAACGTATAACGTATAACGTATAACGTATAACTAATAACGTATAACGTATAACTAATAACGTATAACGTATAACGTATAACGTATAACTAATAACGTATAACGTATAACTAATAACGTATAACGTATAACGTATAACGTATAACGTACAACGTATAACGTACAACGTGTAACGTATAACGCATAACGTATAACGCATAACGTACAACGTATAACGTATAGCGTATAACGTATAACGTATAACGTATAACGTATAACGTTCAACGCATAACGTACAACGTATAACGTATAGCGTATAACGTATAACGTATAACGTATAACGTTTAACGTATAACGTATAACGTATAACGTATAACGTATAACGTATAACGTATAACGTAAAACATATAACGTATAACGTATAACGTATAACGTATAACGTATAACGTATAACGTATAACGTATAACGTATAACGTATAACGTATAACGTATAACGTATAACGTATAACGTATAACGTATAACGTATAACGTACAACGTATCACGTATAACGTATATCCTATAACGCATAACGTATATCCTATAACGCATAACGTATAGCGTATAACGCATAACGTATACCGTATAACGTATAACGTATAACGTAAAACATATAACGTATAACGTATAACGTATAACGTATAACGTATAACGTATAACGTATAACGTATAACGTATAACGTATAACGTATAACGAATAAGGTATATGCTATAACGCATAACGTATAACGTATAACGTATATCGTATAACGTATAATGTTTAACGCATAACGTACAACGTATAACGTATAACGTATAACGTATAACGTATAACGTATAACGTACAACGTATCACGTATAACGTATATCCTATAATGCATAACGTATATCCTATAATGCATAACGTATATCCTATAACGCATAACGTATAGCGAATAACGCATAACGTATACCGTATAGCGTATAACGTCAAACGTATAACGTATAACGTATAACGTATAACGTATAACGTATAACGTATAACGTATAACGTATAACGTATAACGTATAACGTATAACGTATAACGTATAACGTATAACGTATAACGTATAACGTATAACGTATAACGTATAACGTATAACGTATAACGTATAACGTATAACGTATAACGTATAACGTATAACGTATAACGTATAACGTATAACGTATAACGTGTAACGTATAACGTATAACGTATAACGTATAACGTACAACGTATAACGTACAACGTATAACGTACAACGTATAACGTACAACGTATAACGTACAACGTATAACGTACAACGTATAACGTACAACGTAAAACGTATAACGTATAACGTATAACGTATAACGTATAACGTATAACGTATAACGTATAACGTATAACGTATAACGTATAACGTATAACGTATAACGTATGACGTATAACGTATAACGTATAACGTATGACGTATAACTAATAACGTATAACGTATAACGTATAACGTATAATGTATAACGTATAACGTATAACGTATAACGTATGACGTATAACGTATAACGTATAACGTATAACATATAACGTATAACGTATAACGTATAACGTATAACGAATAACGTATAACGTATAACGTATAACGTATAACGTATAACGTACAACGTATAACGTATAACGTATAACGTATAACGCATAACGTATAACGCATAACGTACAACGTATAACGTATAGCGTATAACGTATAACGTATAACGTATAACGTATAACGTTTAACGTATAACGTATAACGTATAACGTATAACGTGTAACGTATATCGTATAACGTATAACGTATAACGTATAACGTATAACGTATAACGAATAACGTATAACGTATAACGTATAACGTATGACGTATCAGGTATAAGGTATGACCTATAACGCATAACGTATAGCGTATAACGCGTAACGTATAACGTATAACGTATAACGTATAACGTATAACGTATAACGTATAACGTATAACGTATAACGTATAACGTATAACGTATAACGTATAACTTATAACGTAAAACGTATTACATATTACGTATAACGAGTAACGTATAACGTATAACGTATAACGTATAACGTATAACGTATAACGTATAACGTATAACGTATAACGTATAACGTATAACGTATAACGTATAACGTATAACGTATAACGTACAACGTATAACGTACAACGTATAACGTACAACGTATAACGTATAACGTATAACGTATAACGTATAACGTATAACGTATAACGTATAACGTATAACGTATAACGTATAACGAATAACGTATAACGTATAACGTATAACGTATAACGTACAACGTGTAACGTATAACGTGTAACGTATAACGCATAACGTATAACGCATAACGTACAACATATAACGTATAGCGTATAACGTATAACGTATAACGTATAACGTATAACGTTTAACGTATAACGAATAACGTATAACGTATAACGTATAACGTATAACGTATAACGTATAACGTATAACGTATAACGTATAACGTATAACGTATAACGTATAACGTATAACGTATAACGTATAACGTTTAACGTATAACGTATAACGTATAACGTATAACGTATAACGTATATCGTATAACGTATAACGTATAACGTATAACGTATAACGTATAACGAATAACGTATAACGTATAACGTATAACGTATGACGTATCAAGTATAAGGTATGACCTATAACGCATAACGTATAGCGTATAACGCGTAACGTATAACGTATAACGTATAACGTATAACGTATAACGTATAACGTATAACGTATAACGTATAACGTATAACGTATAACGTATAACGTATAACGTATAACGTATAACGTATAACGTATAACGTATAACGTATAACGTATAACGTATAACGTATAACGTATAACGTATAACGTATAACGTATAACGTATAACGTATAACGTATAACGTATAACGTACAACGTATCACGTATAACGTATATCCTATAACGCATAACGTATATCCTATAACGCATAACGTATAGCGTATAACGCATAACGTATACCGTATAACGTATAACGTCAAACGTATAACGTATAACGTATAACGTATAACGTATAACGCATAACGTATAACGTATACCGTATAACGTATAACGTCAAACGTATAACGTATAACGTATAACGTATAACGTATAACGTATAACGTATAACGTATAACGCATAACGTATAACGTATAACGTATAACGTATAACGTATAACGTATAACGTACAACGTATAACGTATAACGTATAACGTATAACGCATAACGTATAACGCATGACGTACAACGTATAACGTATAGCGTATAACGTATAACGTATAACGTATAACGTATAACGTATAACGTTTAACGTATAACGTATAACTTATAACGTAAAACGTATTACATTTTACGTATAACGAGTAACGTATAACGTATAACGTATAACGTATAACGTATAACGTATAACGTATAACGTGTAACGTATAACGTATAACGTATAACGTATAACGTATAACGTATAACGTACAACGTATAACGTACAACGTATAACGTACAACGTATAACGTACAACGTATAACGTACAACGTATAACGTATAACGTAAAACGTATAACGTATAACGTATAACGTATAACGTATAACGTATAACGTATAACGTATAACGTATAACGTATAACGTATAACGTATAACGTATAACGTATAACGTATAACGTATGACGTATAACGTATAACGTATAACGTATGACGTATAACTAATAACGTATAACGTATAACGTATAACGTATAACGTATAACGTATAACGTATAACGTATAACGTATAACGTACAACGTATAACGTAAAACGTATAACGTACAACGTATAACGTATAACGTATAACGTATAACGTATAACGTATAACGTATAACGTATAACGTATAACATTTAACGTATAACGTATAACGTATAACGTATATCGTATAATGAATAACGCATAACGTATACCGTATAACGTATAACGTATAACGTATAACGTATAACGAATAACGTATAACGTATAACGTATAACTTATAACGTAAAACGTATTACATATTACGTATAACGAGTAACGTATAACGTATAACGTATAACGTATAACGTATAACGTATAACGTATAACGTATAACGTATAACGTATAACGTATAACGTAAAACATATAACGTATAACGTATAACGTATAACGTATAACGTATAGCGTATAACGTATAACGTATAACGTATAACGTATAACGTTTAACGTATAACGTATAACTTATAACGTAAAACGTATTACATTTTACGTATAACGAGTAACGTATAACGTATAACGTATAACGTATAACGTATAACGTATAACGTATAACGTATAACGTGTAACGTATAACGTATAACGTATAACGTATAACGTATAACGTATAACGTATAACGTATAACGTATAACGTGTAACGTATAACGTATAACGTATAACGTATAACGTACAACGTATAACGTACAACGTATAACGTACAACGTATAACGTACAACGTATAACGTACAACGTATAACGTACAACGTATAACGTACAACGTAAAACGTATAACGTATAACGTATAACGTATAACGTATAACGTATAACGTATAACGTATAACGTATAACGTATAACGTATAACGTATAACGTATAACGTATAACGTATGACGTATAACGTATAACGTATAACGTATGACGTATAACTAATAACGTATAACGTATAACGTATAACGTATAATGTATAACGTATAACGTATAACGTATAACGTATGACGTATAACGTATAACGTATAACGTATAACGTATAACGTATAACGTATAACGTATAACGTATAACGAATAACGTATAACGTATAACGTATAACGTATAACGTATAACGTACAACGTATAACGTATAACGTATAACGTATAACGCATAACGTATAACGCATAACGTACAACGTATAACGTATAGCGTATAACGTATAACGTATAACGTATAACGTATAACGTTTAACGTATAACGTATAACGTATAACGTATAACGTATAACGTATATCGTATAACGTATAACGTATAACGTATAACGTATAACGTATAACGAATAACGTATAACGTATAACGTATAACGTATGACGTATCAGGTATAAGGTATGACCTATAACGCATAACGTATAGCGTATAACGCGTAACGTATAACGTATAACGTATAACGTATAACGTATAACGTATAACGTATAACGTATAACGTATAACGTATAACGTATAACGTATAACGTATAACGTATAACTTATAACGTAAAACGTATTACATATTACGTATAACGAGTAACGTATAACGTATAACGTTTAACGTATAACGTATAGCGTATAACGTATAACGTATAACGTATAACGTATAACGTATAACGTATAACGTATAACGTATAACGTACAACGTATAATGTACAACGTATAACGTACAACGTATAACGTATAACGTATAACGTATAACGTATAACGTATAACGTATAACGTATAACGTATAACGTATAACGTACAACGTATAACGTACAACGTATAACGTACAACGTATAACGTATAACGTATAACGTATAACGTATAACGTATAACGTATAACGTATAACGTATAACGTATAACGAATAACGTATAACGTATAACGTATAACGTATAACGTACAACGTGTAACGTATAACGTGTAACGTATAACGCATAACGTATAACGCATAACGTACAACATATAACGTATAGCGTATAACGTATAACGTATAACGTATAACGTATAACGTTTAACGTATAACGAATAACGTATAACGTATAACGTATAACGTATAACGTATAACGTATAACGTATAACGTATAACGTATAACGTATAACGTATAACGTATAACGTATAACGTATAACGTTTAACGTATAACGTATAACGTATAACGTACAACGTATAACGTACAACGTATAACGTACAACGTATAACGTACAACGTATAACGTACAACGTAAAACGTATAACGTATAACGTATAACGTATAACGTATAACGTATAACGTTTAACGTATAACGAATAACGTATAACGTATAACGTATAACGTATAACGTATAACGTATAACGTATAACGTATAACGTATAACGTATAACGTATAACGTATAACGTATAACGTATAACGTTTAACGTATAACGTATAACGTATAACGTATAACGTATAACGTATATCGTATAACGTATAACGTATAACGTATAACGTATAACGTATAACGAATAACGTATAACGTATAACGTATAACGTATGACGTATCAAGTATAAGGTATGACCTATAACGCATAACGTATAGCGTATAACGCGTAACGTATAACGTATAACGTATAACGTATAACGTATAACGTATAACGTATAACGTATAACGTATAACGTATAACGTATAACGTACAACGTATAACGTACATCGTATAACGTACAACGTATAACGTATAACGTATAACGTATAACGTATAACGTATAACGTATAACGTATAACGTATAACGTATAACGTACAACGTATAACGTACAACGTATAACGTACAACGTATAACGTATAACGTATAACGTATAACGAATAACGTATAACGTATAACGTATAACGTATAACGTATAACGTATAACGTACAACGTATAACGTATAACGTATAACGTATAACGTATAACGTATAACTTATAACGTATAACGTATAACGTATAACGTATAACGTATAACGCATAACGTATAACGCATAACGTATAACGTATAACGTATAACGTATAACGTATAGCGTATAACGTATAACGTATTACATATTACATATAACGTATAACGTACAACGTATAACGTATAACATATAACGTCTAACGTTTAACGTATAACGTACAACGTATATCGTATAACGTATAACGTATAACGTATAACGTATCACGTATAACGTATAGCGTATGACGTATCACGTATAAGGTGTGACCTATAACGCATTACGTATAGCGTATAACGTATAACGTATAACGTATAACGTATAACGTATAACGTATAACGTATAACGTATAACGTATAACGTATAACGTATAACGTATAACGTATAACGTATAACGTATTACATACAACGTATAACGTACAACGTATAACGTACAACGTATAACGTATAACGTATAACGTATAACGTATAACGTATAACGTATAACGTTTAACGTATAACGTATAACGTATAACGTATAACGTATAACGTATAACCTATAACGTACAACGTTTAACGTATAACGTATATCGTATAACGTATAACGTATAACGTATAACGTATAACGTATGACGTATCAAGTATAAGGTATGACCTATAACGCATAACGTATAGCGTATAACGCGTAACGTATAACGTATAACGTATAACGTATAACGTATAACGTCTAACGTTTAACGTATAACGTACAACGTATAACGTATAACGTATCACGTATAAGGTGTGACCTATAACGCATTACGTATAGCGTATAACGTATAACGTATAACGTATAACGTATAACGTATAACGTATAACGTATAACGTATAACGTATAACGTATAACGTATAACGTATAACGTATAACGTATAACGTATAACGTATAACGAATAACATATAACGTATAACGTATAACGTATAACGTATAACGTATAACGTATAACGTATGACGTGTAACGTATAACGTATAACGTATAACGTATAACGTATAACGTGTAACCTATAACGTATATCGTATAACGTATTACGTATTACGTATAACCTATAACGTCTAACGTATGACGTATAACGTATAACGTATAACGTATAACGTATAACGTATAACGTATAACGTATAACGTTTAACGTATAACGTATAACGTATAACGTATAACGTATAACGTATTACATACAACGTATAACGTACAACGTATAACGTACAACGTATAACGTATAACGTATAACGTATAACGTATAACGTATAACGTATAACGTTTAACGTATAACGTATAACGTATAACGTATAACGTATAACGTATAACCTATAACGTACAACGTTTAACGTATAACGTATATCGTATAACGTATAACGTATAACGTATAACGTTTAACGTATAACGTATAACGTATAACGTATAACGTATAACGTATAACGTATAACGTATAACGGATAACGTATAACGTATAACGTATAACGTATAACGTTTAACGTATAACGTATAACGTATAACGTATAACGTATAACGTATAACGTATAACGTATAACGTATAACGTATAACGTATAACGTATAACGTATAACGTATAACGTATAACGTATAACGTATAACGTATAACGTATAACGTATAACGTATAACGTATAACGTATAACGTATAACGTATAACGTATAACGTATAACGTATAACGTATAACGTATAACGTATAACGTATAACGTATAACGTATAACGTATAACGTATAACGAATAAGGTATATGCTATAACGCATAACGTATAACGTATAACGTATATCGTATAACGTATAATGTTTAACGCATAACGTACAACGTATAACGTATAACGTATAACGTATAACGTATAACGTATAACGTATAACGTACAACGTATCACGTATAACGTATATCCTATAATGCATAACGTATATCCTATAATGCATAACGTATATCCTATAACGCATAACGTATAGCGAATAACGCATAACGTATACCGTATAGCGTATAACGTCAAACGTATAACGTATAACGTATAACGTATAACGTATAACGTATAACGTATAACGTATAACGTATAACGTATAACGTATAACGTATAACGTATAACGTATAACGTATAACGTATAACGTATAACGTATAACGTATAACGTATAACGTATAACGTATAACGTATAACGTATAACGTATAACGTATAACGTATAACGTATAACGTATAACGTATAACGTATAACGTATAACGTATAACGTATAACGTACAACGTATAACGTATAACGTATAACGTATAACGTATAACGTATAACGTATAACGTATAACGTATAACGTATAACGTATAACGTATATCCTATAACGCATAACGTATAACGTATAACGTATATCGTATAACGTATAACGTATAACGTAAAACGTAAAACGTATAACGTATAACGTATAACGTATAACGCATAACGTATACCGTATAACGTATAACGTATAACGCATAACGTATAACGTATAACGTATAACGTATAACGTATAACGTATAACGTATAACGTATAACGTATAACTTATAACGTAAAACGTATTACATATTACGTATAACGAGTAACGTATAACGTATAACGTATAACGTATAACGTATAACGTATAACGTATAACGTATAACGTATAACGTATAACGAGTAACGTATAACGTATAACGTATAACGTATAACGTACAACGTATAACGTATAACGTATAACGTATAACGTATAACGTATAACGTATAACGTATAACGTATAACGTATAACGTATAACGTATATCCTATAACGCATAACGTATAACGTATAACGTATATCGTATAACGTATAACGTATAACGTAAAACGTATAACGTATAACGTATAGCGTATAACGTATAACGTATAACGCATAACGTATACCGTATAACGTATAACGTATAACGCATAACGTATAACGTATAACGTATAACGTATAACGTATAACGTATAACGCATAACGTATAACGTATAACGTATAACGTATAACGTATAACGTATAACGTATAACGTATAACGTATAACGTATAACGTATAACGTATAACGTATAACGTATAACGTATAACGTATAACGTATAACGTTTAACGTATAACGTATAACGTATAACGTATAACGTATAACGTATAACGTATAACGTATAACGTATAACGTACAACGTATAACGTATAACGTATAACGTATAACGTATAACGTATAACGTATAACGTATAACGTATAACGTATAACGTATAACGTATAACGTAAAACGTAAAACGTATAACGTATAACGTATAACGTATAACGTATAACGTATAACGTATAACGTATAATGTTTAACGCATAACGTACAACGTATAACGTATAACGTATAACGTATAACGTATAACGTATAACGTATAACGTATAACGTATAACGTACAACGTATCTCGTATAACGTATAATGTTTAACGCATAACGTACAACGTATAACGTATAACGTATAACGTATAACGTATAACGTATAACGTATAACGTATAACGTATAACGTACAACGTATCACGTATAACGTATATCCTATAATGCATAACGTATATCCTATAACGCATAACGTATAGCGAATAACGCATAACGTATACCGTATAGCGTATAACGTATAACTTATAACGTAAAACGTATTACATATTACGTATAACGAGTAACGTATAACGTATAACGTATAACGTATAACGTATAATGTTTAACGCATAACGTACAACGTATAACGTATAACGTATAACGTATAACGTATAACGTATAACGTATAACGTATAACGTATAACGTACAACGTATCTCGTATAACGTATAATGTTTAACGCATAACGTACAACGTATAACGTATAACGTATAACGTATAACGTATAACGTATAACGTATAACGTATAACGTATAACGTACAACGTATCACGTATAACGTATATCCTATAATGCATAACGTATATCCTATAACGCATAACGTATAGCGAATAACGCATAACGTATACCGTATAGCGTATAACGTATAACTTATAACGTAAAACGTATTACATATTACGTATAACGAGTAACGTATAACGTATAACGTATAACGTATAACGTATAACGTATAACGTATAACGTATAACGTATAACGTATAACGTATAACGTATAACGTATAACGTACAACGTATAACGTATAACGTATAACGTATAACGTATAACGTATAACGTATAACGTATAACGTATAACGTATAACGTATAACGTATAACGTATAACGTATAACGTATAACGTATAACGTATAACGTATAACGTATAACGAATAAGGTATATGCTATAACGCATAACGTATAACGTATAACGTATATCGTATAACGTATAATGTTTAACGCATAACGTACAACGTATAACGTATAACGTAAAACGTAAAACGTATAACGTATAACGTATAACGTATAACGTATAACGTATAACGCATAACGTATACCGTATAACGTATAACGTATAACGTATAACGTATAACGTATAACGTATAACGTATAACGTATAACGTATAACGTATAACGTATAACGTATAACTTATAACGTAAAACGTATTACATATTACGTATAACGAGTAACGTATAACGTATAACGTATAACGTATAACGTATAACGTATAACGTATAACGTATAACGTATAACGAGTAACGTATAACGTATAACGTATAACGTATAACGTACAACGTATAACGTATAACGTATAACGTATAACGTATAACGTATAACGTATAACGTATAACATATAACGTATAACGTATAACGTATAACGTATAACGTATAACGTATAACTTATAACGTAAAACGTATTACATATTACGTATAACGAGTAACGTATAACGTATAACGTATAACGTATAACGTATAACGTATATCCTATAACGCATAACGTATAACGTATAACGTATATCGTATAACGTATAACGTATAACGTAAAACGTAAAACGTATAACGTATAACGTATAACGTATAACGTAAAACGTATAACGCATAACGTATACCGTATAACGTATAACGTATAACGTATAACGTATAACGTATAACGTATAACGTATAACGTATAACGTATAACGTATAACGTATAACGTATAACGTATAACTTATAACGTAAAACGTATTACATATTACGTATAACGAGTAACGTATAACGTATAACGTATAACGTATAACGTATAACGTATAACGTATAACGTATAACGTATAACGTATAACGAGTAACGTATAACGTATAACGTATAACGTATAACGTACAACGTATAACGTATAACGTATAACGTATAACGTATAACGTATAACGTATAACGTATAACGTATAACGTATATCCTATAACGCATAACGTATAACGTATAACGTATATCGTATAACGTATAACGTATAACGTAAAACGTATAACGTATAACGTATAGCGTATAACGTATAACGTATAACGCATAACGTATACCGTATAACGTATAACGTATAACGCATAACGTATAACGTATAACGTATAACGTATAACGTATAACGTATAACGTATAACGTATAACGTATAACGTATAACGTATAACGTATAACGTATAACGTATAACGTATTACTTATAACGTAAAACGTATTACATATTACGTATAACGAGTAACGTATAACGTATAACGTATAACGTATAACGTATAACGTATAACGTATAACGTATAACGTATAACGAGTAACGTATAACGTATAACGTATAACGTATAACGTACAACGTATAACGTATAACGTATAACGTATAACGTATAACGTATAACGTATAACGTATAACGTAAAACGTATAACGTATAACGTATATCCTATAACGCATAACGTATAACGTATAACGTATATCGTATAACGTATAACGTATAACGTAAAACGTATAACGTATAACGTATAGCGTATAACGTATAACGTATAACGCATAACGTATACCGTATAACGTATAACGTATAACGCATAACGTATAACGTATAACGTATAACGTATAACGTATAACGTATAACGTACAACTTATAACGTAAAACGTATTACATATTACGTATAACGAGTAACGTATAACGTATAACGTATACCGTATAACGTATAACGTATAACGTATAACGTATAACGTATAACGTATAACGTATAACGTATAACGTATAACGTATAACGTATAACGTATAACGTATAACGTATAACGTATAACGTATAACGTATAACGTATAACGTATAACGTATAACGTATAACGTATAACGTATAACGTATAACGTATAACGTATAACGTATAACGTATAACGTACAACTTATAACGTAAAACGTATTACATATTACGTATAACGAGTAACGTATAACGTATAACGTATACCGTATAACGTATAACGTATAACGTATAACGTATAACGTATAACGTATAACGTATAACGTATAACGTATAACGTATAACGTATAACGTATAACGTATAACGTATAACGTATAACGTATAACGTATAACGTATAACGTATAACGTATAACATATATCGTATAACGTATAACGTATAACGTAAAACGTATAACGTATAACGTATAGCGTATAACGTATAACGTATAACGTATAACGTATAACGTATAACGTATAACGTATAACGTATAACGTATAACGTATAACGTATAACGTATAACGTATAACGTATAACGTATAACGTATAACTTATAACGTAAAACGTATTACATATTACGTATAACGAGTAACGTATAACGTATAACGTATAACGTATAACGTATAACGTATAACGTATAACGTATAACGTATAACGAGTAACGTATAACGTATAACGTATAACGTATAACGTACAACGTATAACGTATAACGTATAACGTATAACGTATAACGTATAACGTATAACGTATAACGTATAACGTATAACGTATAACGTATAACGTATATCCTATAACGCATAACGTATAACGTATAACGTATATCGTATAACGTATAACGTATAACGTAAAACGTATAACGTATAACGTATAGCGTATAACGTATAACGTTTAACGCATAACGTATACCGTATAACGTATAACGTATAACGCATAACGTATAACGTATAACGTATAACGTATAACGTATAACGTATAACGTATAACGTACAACTTATAACGTAAAACGTATTACATATTACGTATAACGAGTAACGTATAACGTATAACGTATAACGTATAACGCATAACGTATAACGTATAACGTATAACGTATAACGTATAACGTATAACGTACAACTTATAACGTAAAACGTATTACATATTACGTATAACGAGTAACGTATAACGTATAACGTATACCGTATAACGTATAACGTATAACGTATAACGTATAACGTATAACGTATAACGTATAACGTATAACGTATAACGTATAACGTATAACGTATAACGTATAACGTATAACGTATATCGTATAACGTATAACGTATAACGTAAAACGTAAAACGTATAACGTATAACGTATAACGTATAACGTATAACGTATAACGCATAACGTATACCGTATAACGTATAACGTATAACGTATAACGTATAACGTATAACGTATAACGTATAACGTATAACGTATAACGTATAACGTATAACGTATAACTTATAACGTAAAACGTATTACATATTACGTATAACGAGTAACGTATAACGTATAACGTATAACGTATAACGTATAACGTATAACGTATAACGTATAACGTATAACGTATAACGAGTAACGTATAACGTATAACGTATAACGTATAACGTACAACGTATAACGTATAACGTATAACGTATAACGTATAACGTATAACGTATAACGTATAACGTATAACGTATAACGTATAACGTATATCCTATAACGCATAACGTATAACGTATAACGTATATCGTATAACGTATAACGTATAACGTAAAACGTATAACGTATAACGTATAGCGTATAACGTATAACGTATAACGCATAATGTATACCGTATAACGTATAACGTATAACGCATAACGTATAACGTATAACGTATAACGTATAACGTATAACGTATAACGTACAACTTATAACGTAAAACGTATTACATATTACGTATAACGAGTAACGTATAACGTATAACGTATAACGTATAACGCATAACGTATAACGTATAACGTATAACGTATAACGTATAACGTATAACGTACAACTTATAACGTAAAACGTATTACATATTACGTATAACGAGTAACGTATAACGTATAACGTATACCGTATAACGTATAACGTATAACGTATAACGTATAACGTATAACGTATAACGTATAACGTATAACGTATGACGTATAACGTATATCCTATAACGCATAACGTATAACGTATAACGTATATCGTATAACGTATAACGTATAACGTAAAACGTAAAACGTATAACGTATAACGTATAACGTATAACGTATAACGTATAACGCATAACGTATACCGTATAACGTATAACGTATAACGTATAACGTATAACGTATAACGTATAACGTATAACGTATAACGTATAACGTATAACGTATAACGCATACCGTATAACGTATAACGTATAACGTATAACGTATAACGTATAACGTATAACGTATAACGTATAACGTATGACGTATAACGTATATCCTATAACGCATAACGTATAACGTATAACGTATATCGTATAACGTATAACGTATAACGTAAAACGTAAAACGTATAACGTATAACGTATAACGTATTACATATTACGTATAACGAGTAACGTATAACGTATAACGTATAACGTATAACGTATAACGTATAACGTATAACGTATAACGTATAACGTATAACGTATAACGAGTAACGTATAACGTATAACGTATAACGTATAACGTACAACGTATAACGTATAACGTATAACGTATAACGTATAACGTATAACGTATAACGTATAACGTATAACGTATAACGTATAACGTATATCCTATAACGCATAACGTATAACGTATAACGTATATCGTATAACGTATAACGTATAACGTAAAACGTATAACGTATAACGTATAGCGTATAACGTATAACGTATAACGTATAACGCATAACGTATACCGTATAACGTATAACGTATAACGTATAACGTATAACGTATAACGTATAACGTAAAACGTAAAACGTATAACGTATAACGTATAACGTATAACGTATAACGTATAACGCATAACGTATACCGTATAACGTATAACGTATAACGTATAACGTATAACGTATAACGTGTAACGTATAACGTATAGCGTATAACGTATAACGTATAACGTATAACGTATAACGTATATCCTATAACGCATAACGTATAACGTATAACGTATATCGTATAACGTATAACGTATAACGTAAAACGTATAACGTATAACGTATAGCGTATAACGTATAACGTATAACGTATAACGTATAACGTATAACGTACAACGTATAACGTATAACGTATAACGTATAACGTATAACGTATAACGTATAACGTATAACGTATAACGTATAACGTATAACGTATAACGTATAACGTATAACGTATAACGTATAACGTATAACGTATAACGTATAACGTATAACGTATAACGTATAACGTACAACGTATAACGTATAACGTATAACGTATAACGTATAACGTATAACGTATAACGTATAACGTATAACGTATAACGTATAACGTATAACGTATAACGTATAACGTATAACGTATAACGTATAACGTATAACGTATAACGTATAACGTATAACGTATGACGTATAACGTATATCCTATAACGCATAACGTATAACGTATAACGTATATCGTATAACGTATAACGTATAACGTAAAACGTAAAACGTATAACGTATAACGTATAACGTATAACGTATAACGTATAACGTATAACGTATAACGTATAACGTATAACGTATAACGTATAACGTATGACGTATAACGTATATCCTATAACGCATAACGTATAACGTATAACGTATATCGTATAACGTGTAACGTATAACGTAAAACGTAAAACGTATAACGTATAACGTATAACGTATAACGTATAACGTATAACGTATAACGTATAACGTATAACGTATAACGTATAACGTATAACGTATAACGTATGACGTATAACGTATATCCTATAACGCATAACGTATAACGTATAACGTATATCGTATAACGTATAACGTATAACGTAAAACGTAAAACGTATAACGTATAACGTATAACGTATAACGTATAACGTATAACGCATAACGTATACCGTATAACGTATAACGTATAACGTATAACGTATAACGTATAACGTATAACGTATAACGTATAACGTATAACGTATAACGTATAACGTATACCTTATAACGTAAAACGTATTACATATTACGTATAACGAGTAACGTATAACGTATAACGTATAACGTATAACGTATAACGTATAACGTATAACGTATAACGTATAACGTATAACGTATAACGAGTAACGTATAACGTATAACGTATAACGTATAACGTACAACGTATAACGTATAACGTATAACGTATAACGTATAACGTATAACGTATAACGTATAACGTATAACGTATAACGTATAACGTATATCCTATAACGCATAACGTATAACGTATAACGTATATCGTATAACGTATAACGTATAACGTAAAACGTATAACGTATAACGTATAACGTATAACGTATAACGTATAACGTATAACGTACAACTTATAACGTAAAACGTATTACATATTACGTATAACGAGTAACGTATAACGTATAACGTATAACGCATAACGTATAACGTATAACGTATAACGTATAACGTATAACGTATAACGTACAACTTATAACGTAAAACGTATTACATATTACGTATAACGAGTAACGTATAACGTATAACGTATAACGCATAACGTATAACGTATAACGTATAACGTATAACGTATAACGTATAACGTACAACTTATAACGTAAAACGTATTACATATTACGTATAACGAGTAACGTATAACGTATAACGTATAACGCATAACGTATAACGTATAACGTATAACGTATAACGTATAACGTATAACGTACAACTTATAACGTAAAACGTATTACATATTACGTATAACGAGTAACGTATAACGTATAACGTATAACGTATAACGCATAACGTATAACGTATAACGTATAACGTATAACGTATAACGTATAACGTACAACTTATAACGTAAAACGTATTACATATTACGTATAACGAGTAACGTATAACGTATAACGTATACCGTATAACGTATAACGTATAACGTATAACGTATAACGTATAACGTATAACGTATAACGTATAACGTATAACGTATAACGTATAACGAATAAGGTATATGCTATAACGCATAACGTATAACGTATAACGTATATCGTATAACGTATAATGTTTAACGCATAACGTACAACGTATAACGTATAACGTATAACGTATAACGTATAATGTATAACGTATAACGTATAACGTATAACGTACAACGTATCACGTATAACGTATATCCTATAATGCATAACGTATATCCTATAACGCATAACGTATAGCGAATAACGCATAACGTATACCGTATAGCGTATAACGTCAAACGTATAACGTATAACGTATAACGTATAACGTATAACGTATAACGTATTACGTATAACGTATAACGTATAACGTATAACGTATAACGTATAACGTATAACGTATAACGTATAACGTATAACGTATAACGTATAACGTATAACGTATAACGTATAACGTATAACGTATAACGTATAACGTATAACGTATAACGTATAACGTATAACGTATAACGTATAACGTATAACGTATAACGTATAACGTATAACGTATAACGTACAACGTATAACGTATAACGTATAACGTATAACGTATAACGTATAACGTATAACGTATAACGTATAACGTATAACGTATAACGTATAACGTATAACGTATAACGTATAACGTATAACGTATAACGTATGACGTATAACGTATATCCTATAACGCATAACGTATAACGTATAACGTATATCGTATAACGTATAACGTATAACGTAAAACGTAAAACGTATAACGTATAACGTATAACGTATAACGTATAACGTATAACGTATAACGTATAACGTATAACGTATAACGTATAACGTATAACGTATGACGTATAACGTATATCCTATAACGCATAACGTATAACGTATAACGTATATCGTATAACGTATTACGTATAACGTAAAACGTAAAACGTATAACGTATAACGTATAACGTATAACGTATAACGTATAACGTATAACGTATAACGTATAACGTATAACGTATAACGTATAACGTATGACGTATAACGTATATCCTATAACGCATAACGTATAACGTATAACGTATATCGTATAACGTATAACGTATAACGTAAAACGTAAAACGTATAACGTATAACGTATAACGTATAACGTATAACGTATAACGCATAACGTATACCGTATAACGTATAACGTATAACGTATAACGTATAACGTATAACGTATAACGTATAACGTATAACGTATAACGTATAACGTATACCTTATAACGTAAAACGTATTACATATTACGTATAACGAGTAACGTATAACGTATAACGTATAACGTATAACGTATAACGTATAACGTATAACGTATAACGTATAACGTATAACGTATAACGTATAACGTATAACGAGTAACGTATAACGTATAACGTATAACGTATAACGTACAACGTATAACGTATAACGTATAACGTATAACGTATAACGTATAACGTATAACGTATAACGTATAACGTATAACGTATAACGTATATCCTATAACGCATAACGTATAACGTATAACGTATATCGTATAACGTATAACGTATAACGTAAAACGTATAACGTATAACGTATAGCGTATAACGTATAACGTATAACGTATAACGCATAACGTATACCGTATAACGTATAACGTATAACGTATAACGTATAACGTATAACGTATAACGTAAAACGTAAAACGTATAACGTATAACGTATAACGTATAACGTATAACGTATAACGCATAACGTATACCGTATAACGTATAACGTATAACGTATAACGTATAACGTATAGCGTATAACGTATAGCGTATAACGTATAACGTATAACGTATAACGTATAACGTATATCCTATAACGCATAACGTATAACGTATAACGTATATCGTATAACGTATAACGTATAACGTAAAACGTATAACGTATAACGTATAGCGTATAACGTATAACGTATAACGTATAACGTATAACGTATAACGTACAACGTATAACGTATAACGTATAACGTATAACGTATAACGTATAACGTATAACGTATAACGTATAACGTATAACGTATAACGTATATCCTATAACGCATAACGTATAACGTATAACGTATATCGTATAACGTATAACGTATAACTTATAACGTAAAACGTATTACATATTACGTATAACGAGTAACGTATAACGTATAACGTATAACGTATAACGTATAACGTATAACGTATAACGTATAACGTATAACGAGTAACGTATAACGTATAACGTATAACGTATAACGTACAACGTATAACGTATAACGTATAACGTATAACGTATAACGTATAACGTATAACGTATAACGTATAACGTATAACGTATAACGTATATCCTATAACGCATAACGTATAACGTATAACGTATATCGTATAACGTATAACGTATAACGTAAAACGTATAACGTATAACGTATAGCGTATAACGTATAACGTATAACGCATAACGTATACCGTATAACGTATAACGTATAACGCATAACGTATAACGTATAACGTATAACGTATAACGTATAACGTATAACGTACAACTTATAACGTAAAACGTATTACATATTACGTATAACGAGTAACGTATAACGTATAACGTATAACGTATAACGCATAACGTATAACGTATAACGTATAACGTATAACGTATAACGTATAACGTACAACTTATAACGTAAAACGTATTACATATTACGTATAACGAGTAACGTATAACGTATAACGTATACCGTATAACGTATAACGTATAACGTATAACGTATAACGTATAACGTATAACGTATAACGTATAACGTATAACGTATAACGTATAACGTATTACGTATAACGTATAACGTATAACGTATAACGTATAACGTATAACGTATAACGTATAACGTATAACGTATAACGTATAACGTATAACTTATAACGTAAAACGTATTACATATTACGTATAACGAGTAACGTATAACGTATAACGTATAACGTATAACGTATAACGTATAACGTATAACGTATAACGTATAACGTATAACGTATAACGAGTAACGAATAACGTATAACGTATAACGTATAACGTACAACGTATAACGTATAACGTATAACGTATAACGTATAACGTATAACGTATAACGTATAACGTATAACGTATAACGTATAACGTATATCCTATAACGCATAACGTATAACGTATAACGTATATCGTATAACGTATAACGTATAACGTAAAACGTATAACGTATAACGTATAGCGTATAACGTATAACGTATAACGCATAACGTATACCGTATAACGTATAACGTATAACGCATAACGTATAACGTATAACGTATAACGTATAACGTATAACGTATAACGTACAACTTATAACGTAAAACGTATTACATATTACGTATAACGAGTAACGTATAACGTATAACGTATAACGTATAACGCATAACGTATAACGTATAACGTATAACGTATAACGTATAACGTATAACGTACAACTTATAACGTAAAACGTATTACATATTACGTATAACGAGTAACGTATAACGTATAACGTATACCGTATAACGTATAACGTATAACGTATAACGTATAACGTATAACGTATAACGTATAACGTATAACGTATAACGTATAACGTATAACGTATAACGTATAACGTATAACGTATAACGAATAAGGTATATGCTATAACGCATAACGTATAACGTATAACGTATATCGTATAACGTATAATGTTTAACGCATAACGTACAACGTATAACGTATAACGTATAACGTATAACGTATAACGTATAACGTATAACGTATAACGCATAACGTACAACGTATCACGTATAACGTATATCCTATAATGCATAACGTATATCCTATAACGCATAACGTATAGCGAATAACGCATAACGTATACCGTATAGCGTATAACGTCAAACGTATAACGTATAACGTATAACGTATAACGTATAACGTATAACGTATTACGTATAACGTATAACGTATAACGTATAACGTATAACGTATAACGTATAACGTATAACGTATAACGTATAACGTATAACGTATAACGTATAACGTATAACGTATAACGTATAACGTATAACGTATAACGTATAACGTATAACGTATAACGTACAACGTATAACGTATAACGTATAACGTATAACGTATAACGTATAACGTATAACGTATAACGTATAACGTATAACGTATAACGTATGACGTATAACGTATATCCTATAACGCATAACGTATAACGTATAACGTATATCGTATAACGTATAACGTATAACGTATAACGTAAAACGTAAAACGTATAACGTATAACGTATAACGTATAACGTATAACGTATAACGCATAACGTATACCGTATAACGTATAACGTATAACGTATAACGTATAACGTATAACGTATAACGTATAACGTATAACGTATAACGTATAACGTATAACGTATAACGTGTACCTTATAACGTAAAACGTATTACATATTACGTATAACGAGTAACGTATAACGTATAACGTATAACGTATAACGTATAACGTATAACGTATAACGTATAACGTATAACGTATAACGTATAACGAGTAACGTATAACGTATAACGTATAACGTATAACGTACAACGTATAACGTATAACGTATAACGTACAACGTATAACGTATAACGTATAACGTATAACGTATAACGTATAACGTATAACGTATAACGTATAACGTATAACGTATAACGTATGACGTATAACGTATATCCTATAACGCATAACGTATAACGTATAACGTATATCGTATAACGTATAACGTATAACGTAAAACGTAAAACGTATAACGTATAACGTATAACGTATAACGTATAACGTATAACGCATAACGTATACCGTATAACGTATAACGTATAACGTATAACGTATAACGTATAACGTATAACGTATAACGTATAACGTATAACGTATAACGTATAACGTGTACCTTATAACGTAAAACGTATTACATATTACGTATAACGAGTAACGTATAACGTATAACGTATAACGTATAACGTATAACGTATAACGTATAACGTATAACGTATAACGTATAACGAGTAACGTATAACGTATAACGTATAACGTAAAACGTAAAACGTATAACGTATAACGTATAACGTATAACGTATAACGTGTAACGTATAACGTATAACGTATAACGTATAACGTATAACGTATAACGTATAACGTATAACGTACAACGTATAACGTATAACGTATAACGCATAACGTATACCGTATAACGTATAACGTATAACGTATAACGTATAACGTATAACGTATAACGTATAACGTATAACGTATATCCTATAACGCATAACGTATAACGTATAACGCATGACGTATACCGTATAACGTATAACGTATAACGTATACCGTATAACGTATAACGTATAACGCATAACGTATAACGTATAACGTATAACGTATAACGTATAACGTATACCGTATAACGTATAACGTATAACGTATAACGTATAACGTATAACGTATAACGTATAACGTATAACGTATAACGTATAACGTATAACGTATAACGTATAACGTATAACGTATAACGTATAACGTATAACGTATAACGTATAACGTATAACGTATAACGTATAACGTATAACGTATAACGTATAACGAATAAGGTATATGCTATAACGCATAACGTATAACGTATAACGTATATCGTATAACGTATAATGTTTAACGCATAACGTACAACGTATAACGTATAACGTATAACGTATAACGTATAACGTATAACGTATAACGTATAACGTATAACGTACAACGTATCACGTATAACGTATATCCTATAATGCATAACGTATATCCTATAACGCATAACGTATAGCGAATAACGCATAACGTATACCGTATAGCGTATAACGTCAAACGTATAACGTATAACGTATAACGTATAACGTATAACGTATAACGTATAACGTATAACGTATAACGTATAACGTATAACGTATAACGTGTAACGTATAACGTATAACGTATAACGTGTAACGTATAACGTATAACGTATAACGTATAACGTATAACGTATAACGTATAACGTATAACGTACAACGTATAACGTATAACGTATAACGTATAACGTATAACGTATAACGTATAACGTATAACGTATAACGTATAACGTATAACGTACAACGTATAACGTATAACGTATAACGTATAACGTATAACGTTTAACGTATAACGTATAACGTATAACGTATAACGTATAACGTATAACGTATAACGTATATCCTATAACGCATAACGTATAACGTATAACGTATATCGTATAACGTATAACGTATAACGTAAAATGTAAAACGTATAACGTATAACGTATAACGTATAACGTACAACGTATAACGCATGACGTATACCGTATAACGTATAACGTATAACGTATAACGTATAACGTATAACGTATAACGTATAACGTATAACGTATAACGTATAACGTATAACGTATAACGTATAACGTATAACTTATAACGTAAAACGTATTACATATTACGTATAACGAGTAACGTATAACGTATAACGTATAACGTATAACGTATAACGTATAACGTATAACGTATAACGTATAACGTATAACGAGTAACGTATAACGTATAACGTATAACGTATAACGTACAACGTATAACGTATAACGTATAACGTATAACGTATAACGTATAACGTATAACGTATAACGTATAACGTATAACGTATAACGTATATCCTATAACGCATAACGTATAACGTATAACGTATATCGTATAACGTATAACGTATAACGTAAAACGTATAACGTATAACGTATAGCGTATAACGTATAACGTATAACGCATAACGTATACCGTATAACGTATAACGTATAACGCATAACGTATAACGTATAACGTATAACGTATAACGTATAACGTATAACGTACATCTTATAACGTAAAACGTATTACATATTACGTATAACGAGTAACGTATAACGTATAACGTATAACGTATAACGTATAACGTATAACGTATAACGTATAACGTATAACGTATAACGTATAACGTATAACGTATAACGTATAACGTATAACGTATAACGTATAACGTATAACGTATAACGTATAACGTATAACGTATAACGTATTACGTATAACGTATAACGTATAACGTATAACGTATAACGTATAACGTATAACGTATAACGTATAACGTATAACGTATAACGTATAACGTATAACGTATAACGTATAACGTATAACGTATAACGTATAACGTATATCCTATAACGCATAACGTATAACGTATAACGTATATCGTATAACGTATAACGTATAACGTAAAACGTATAAAGTATAACGTATAACGTATAACGTATAACGTATAACGTATAACGCATGACGTATACCGTATAACGTATAACGTATAACGTATACCGTATAACGTATAACGTATAACGCATAACGTATAACGTATAACGTATAACGTATAACGTATAACGTATACCGTATAACGTATAACGTATAACGTATAACGTATAACGTATAACGTATAACGTATAACGTATAACGTATAACGTATAACGTATAACGTATAACGTATAACGTATAACGTATAACGTATAACGTATAACGTATAACGTATAACGTATAACGTATAACGTATAACGTATAACGTATAACGTATAACGTATAACGTATAACGTATAACGTATAACGTATAACGTATAACGTATAACGTATACCGTATAACGTATAACGTATAACGTATAACGTATAACGTATAACGTATAACGTATAACGTATAACGTATAACGTATAACGTATAACGTATATCCTATAACGCATAACGTATAACGTATAACGTATATCGTATAACGTATAACATATAACGTAAAACGTATAACGTATAACGTATAACGCATAACGTATAGCGAATAACGCATAACGTATACCGTATAGCGTATAACGTCAAACGTATAACGTATAACGTATAACGTATAACGTATAACGTATAACGTATAACGTATAACGTATAACGTATAACGTATAACGTATAACGTATAACGTATAACGTATAACGTATAACGTATAACGTATAACGTATAACGTATAACGTATAACGTATAACGTATAACGTACAATGTATAACGTATAACGTATAACGTATAACGTATAACGTATAACGTATAACGTATAACGTATAACGTATAACGTATAACGTACAACGTATAACGTATAACGTATAACGTATAACGTATAACGTTTAACGTATAACGTATAACGTATAACGTATAACGTATAACGTATAACGTATAACGTATATCCTATAACGCATAACGTATAACGTATAACGTATATCGTATAACGTATAACGTATAACGTAAAATGTAAAACGTATAACGTATAACGTATAACGTATAACGTATAACGTATAACGCATGACGTATACCGTATAACGTATAACGTATAACGTATAACGTATAACGTATAACGTATAACGTATAACGTATAACGTATAACGTATAACGTATAACGTATAACGTATAACGTATAACTTATAACGTAAAACGTATTACATATTACGTATAACGAGTAACGTATAACGTATAACGTATAACGTATAACGTATAACGTATAACGTATAACGTATAACGTATAACGTATAACGTATAACGTATAACGTATAACGTATAACGTATAACGTATAACGTATAACGAATAACGTATAACGTATAACGTATAACGTATGACGTATCACGTATAAGGTATGACCTATAACGCATAACGTATAGCGTATAACGCATAACGTATAACGTATAACGTATAACGTATAACGTATAACGTATAACGTATAACGTATAACGTATAACATATAACGTATAACGTATAACGTATAACGTATAACGTATAACGTATAACGTACAACCTATAACGTATAACGTATAACGTATAACGTATAACGTATAATGTATAACGTATAACGTATAACGTGTAACGTATAACGTATATCCTATAACGCATAACGTATAACGTATAACGTATATCGTATAACGTATAACGTATAACGTAAAACGTATAACGTATAACGTATTACGTATAACGTATAACGTATAACGCATAACGTATACCGTATAACGTATAACGTATAACGTATAACGTATAACGTATAACGTATAACGCATAACGTATAACGTATAACGTATAACGTATAACGTATAACGTATAACGTATAACTTATAACGTAAAACGTATTACATATTACGTATAACGAGTAACGTATAACGTATAACGTATAACGTATAACGTATAACGTATAATGTATAACGTATAACGTATAACGTATAACGTACAACGTATAACGTATAACGTATAACGTATAACGTATATCCTATAACGCATAACGTATAACGTATAACGTATATCGTATAACGTATAACGTATAACGTAAAACGTATAACGTATAACGTATAACGTATAACGTATAACGTATAACGCATAACGTATACCGTATAACGTATAACGTATAACGTATAACGTATAACGTATAACGTATAACGCATAACGTATAACGTATAACGTATAACGTATAAAGTATAACGTATAACGTATAACGTATAACGTATAACGTATAACGTATAACGTATAACGTATAACGTATAACGTATAACGTATAACGTATAACGTATAACGTATAACGTATAACGTATAACGTATAACGTATAACGTATAACGTATAACGTATAACGTATAACGTATAACGTATAACGTATAACGTATAACGTATAACGTATAACGTATAACGTATAACGTACAACGTATAACGTATAACGTATAACGTATAACGTATAACGTATAACGTATAACGTATAACGTATAACGTATAACGTATAACGTATAACGTATAACGTATAACGTATAACGTATAACGTATAACGAGTAACGTATAACGTATAACGTGTAACGTATAACGTATAACGTATAACGTACAACGAATAACGTATAACGTATAATGTATAACGTATAACGTATAACGTATAACGTATAACGTATAACGTATAACGTATAACGTATAACGTATAACAGATAACGTTTAACGTATAACGTATAACGTATGACGTATCACGTATAAGGTATGACCTATAACGCATAACGTATAGCGTATAACGCATAACGTATAACGTATAACGTTTAACGTATAACGTATAACGTATAACGTATAACGTATAACGTATAACGTATAACGTATAACGTATAACGTATAACGTATAACGTATAACGTATAACGTATAACGTATAACGTATAACGTATAACGTATAACGTATAACGTATAACGTATAACGTATAACGTATAACGTATAACGTATAACGTATAACGTATAACGTATAACGTATAACGTATAACGTATAACGTATAACGTATAACGTATAACGTATAACGTATAACGTATAACGTATAACGTATAACGTATAACGTATAACGTATAACGTATAACGTATAACGTATAACGTATAACGTATAACGCATAACGTATAACGTATAACGTATAACGTATAACGTATAACGTATAACGTATAACGTATAACGTACAACATATAACGTATAACGTATAACGTATAACGTATAACGTATAATGTATAACGTATAACGTATAACGTATAACGTATAACGTGTATCCTATAACGCATAACGTATAACGTATAACGTATATCGTATAACGTATAACGTTTAACGTAAAACGTATAACGTATAACGTATAACGTATAACGTATAACGTATAACGCATAACGTATACCGTATAACGTATAACGTATAACGTATAACGTATAACGTATAACGTATAACGTATAACGTATAACGTATAACGTATAACGTATAACGTATAACGTATAACGTATAACGTATAACGTATAACGTATAACGTATATCCTATAACGCATAACGTATAACGTATAACGTATATCGTATAACGTATAACGTATAACGTAAAACGTATAACGTATAACGTATAGCGTATAACGTATAACGTATAACGCATAACGTATACCGTATAACGTATAACGTATAACGCATAACGTATAACGTATAACGTATAACGTATAACGTATAACGTATAACGTATAACTTATAACGTAAAACGTATTACATATTACGTATAACGAGTAACGTATAACGTATAACGTATACCGTATAACGTATAACGTATAACGTATAACGTATAACGTATAACGTATAACGTATAACGTATAACGTATAACGTATAACGTATAACGTATAACGTATAACGTATAACGTATAACGTATAACGTATAACGTATAACGTATAACGTATAACGTATAACGTATAACGTATAACGTATAACGTATAACGTATAACGTATAACGTATAACGTATAACGTATAACGTATAACGTATAACGTATAACGTATAACGTATAACGTATAACGTATAACGTATAACGTATAACGTATAACGTATAACGTATTACGTATTACGTATAACGTATAACGTATAACGTATAACGTATAACGTATAACGTATAACGTATAACGTATAACGTATAACGTATAACGTATAACGTATAACGTATAACGTATAACGTATAACGTATAACGTATAACGTATAACGTATAACGTATAACGTATAACGTATAACGTATAACGTATAACGTATAACGTATAACGTATAACGTATAACGTATGACGTATAACGTATAACGTATAACGTATAACGTATAACGTATAACGTATAACGTATAACGTATAACGTATAACGTATAACGTATAACGCATAACGTATAACGTATAACGTATAACGTATAACGTATAACGTATAACGTATAACGTATAACGTATAACGCATAACGTATAACGTACGACGTATCACGTATAAGGTATGACCTATAACGCATAACGTATAGCGTATAACGCATAACGTATAACGTATAACTTATAACGTGAAACGTATTTCATGTTACGTATAACGAGTAACGTATAACGTACAACGAATAACGTATAACGTATAACGTATAACGTATAACGTATAACGTATAATGTATAACGTATAACGTATAACGTATAACGTAAAACGTATAACGTATAACGTATAACGTATAACGTATAACGTATAACGAATAACGTATAACGTATAACGTATAACGTATAACGTATAACGTATAACGTATAACGTATGTCCTATAACGCATAACGTATAACGTATAACGTATAACGTATAACGTATAACGTATAACGTATAACGTATAACGTATAACGTATAACGCATAACGTATAACGCATAACGTACAACGTATAACGTATAGCGTATAACGTATAACGTATAACGTATAACGTATAACGTATAACGTATAACGTATAACGTATAACGTATAACGTATAACGAATAACGTATAACGTATAACGTATAACGTATGACGTATAACGTATAACGTATAACGTATAACGTATAACGTATAACGTATAACGTATAACGTATAACGTATAACGTATAACGAATAACGTATAACGTATAACGTATAACGTATGACGTATCACGTATAAGGTATGACCTATAACGCATAACGTATAACGTATAACGTATAACGTATAACGTATAACGTATAACGTATAACGTATAACGTATAACGTATAACGTATAACGTATAGCGTATAACGTATAACGTATAACGTATAACGTATAACGTATATCCTATAACGCATAACGTATAACGTATAACGTATATCGTATAACGTATAACGTATAACGTAAAACGTATAACGTATAACGTATAACGTATAACGTATAACGTATAACGCATAACGTATACCGTATAACGTATAACGTATAACGTATAACGTATAACGTATAACGTATAACGTATAACGTATAACGTATAACGTATAACGTATTATATAACGTATAACGTATAACGTAAAACGTATTACATATTACGTATAATGAGTAACGTATAACGTATAACGTATAACGTATAACGTATAACGTATAACGTATAACGTATAACGTATAACGTATAACGTATAACGTATAACGCATAACGTATAACGTACGACGTATCACGTATAAGGTATGACCTATAACGCATAACGTATAGCGTATAACGCATAACGTATAACGTATAACTTATAACGTGAAACGTATTTCATGTTACGTATAACGAGTAACGTATAACGTACAACGAATAACGTATAACGTATAACGTATAACGTATAACGTATAACGTATAACGTATAACGTATAACGTATAACGTATAACGTATAACGTATAACGTATAACGTATAACGTATAACGTATAACGTATAACGTATAACGTATAACGTATAACGTATAACGTATAACGTATAACGTATAACGTATAACGTATAACGTATAACGTATAACGTATAACGTATAACGTATAACGTATAACGTATAACGTATAACGTATAACGTATAACGTATAACGTATAACGTATAACGTATAACGTATAACGTATAACGTATAACGTATAACGTATAACGTATAACGTATAACGTATTACGTATAACGTATAACGTATAACGTATAACGTATAACGTATAACGTATAACGTATAACGTATAACGTATAACGTATAACGTATAACGTATAACGTATAACGTATAACGTATAACGTATAACGTATAACGTATAACGTATAACGTATAACGTATAACGTATAACGTATAACGTATAACGTATAACGTATAACGTATAACGTATAACGTATAACGTATAACGTATAACGTATAACGTATAACGTATAACGTATAACGTATTACGTATAACGTATAACGTATAACGTATAACGTATAACGTATAACGTATATCCTATAACGCATAACGTATAACGTATAACGTATATCGTATAACGTATAACGTATAACGTAAAACGTATAACGTATAACGTATAACGTATAACGTATAACGTATAACGCATAACGTATACCGTATAACGTATAACGTATAACGTATAACGTATAACGTATAATGTATAACGTATAACGTATAACGTATAACGTATTATATAACGTATAACGTATAACGTAAAACGTATTACATATTACGTATAACGAGTAACGTATAACGTATAACGTATAACGTATAACGTATAACGTATAACGTATAACGTATAACGTATAACGTATAACGTATAACGTATAACGTATAACGTATAACGTATAACGTATAACGTATAACGTATAACGTATAACGCATAACGTATAACGTACGACGTACCACGTATAAGGTATGACCTATAACGCATAACGTATAGCGTATAACGCATAACGTATAACGTATAACTTATAACGTGAAACGTATTTCATGTTACGTATAACGAGTAACGTATAACGTACAACGAATAACGTATAACGTATAACGTATAACGTATAACGTATAACGTATAACGTATAATGTATAACGTATAACGTATAACGTATAACGTAAAACGTATAACGTATAACGTATAACGTATAACGTATAACGTATAACGAATAACGTATAACGTATAACGTATAACGTATAACGTATAACGTATAACGTATAACGTATAACGTATATCCTATAACGCATAACGTATAACGTATAACGTATAACGTATAACGTATAACGTATAACGTATAACGTATAACGTATAACGTATAACGCATAACGTATAACGCATAACGTACAACGTATAACGTATAGCGTATAACGTATAACGTATAACGTATAACGTATAACGTATAACGTATAACGTATAACGTATAACGTATAACGAATAACGTATAACGTATAACGTATAACGTATGACGTATAACGTATAACGTATAACGTATAACGTATAACGTATAACGTATAACGTATAACGTATAACGTATAACGTATAACGAATAACGTATAACGTATAACGTATAACGTATGACGTATCACGTATAAGGTATGACCTATAACGCATAACGTATAACGTATAACGTATAACGTATAACGTATAACGTATAACGTATAACGTATAACGTATAACGTATAACGTATAACGTATAACGTATAACGTATAACGTATAACGTATAACGTATAACGTATATCCTATAACGCATAACGTATAACGTATAACGTATATCGTATAACGTATAACGTATAACGTAAAATGTAAAACGTATAACGTATAACGTATAACGTATAACGTACAACGTATAACGCATGACGTATACCGTATAACGTATAACGTATAACGTATAACGTATAACGTATAACGTATAACGTATAACGTATAACGTATAACGTATAACGTATAACGTATAACGTATAACGTATAACTTATAACGTAAAACGTATTACATATTACGTATAACGAGTAACGTATAACGTATAACGTATAACGTATAACGTATAACGTATAACGTATAACGTATAACGTATAACGTATAACGAGTAACGTATAACGTATAACGTATAACGTATAACGTACAACGTATAACGTATAACGTATAACGTATAACGTATAACGTATAACGTATAACGTATAACGTATAACGTATAACGTATAACGTATATCCTATAACGCATAACGTATAACGTATAACGTATATCGTATAACGTATAACGTATAACGTAAAACGTATAACGTATAACGTATAGCGTATAACGTATAACGTATAACGCATAACGTATACCGTATAACGTATAACGTATAACGCATAACGTATAACGTATAACGTATAACGTATAACGTATAACGTATAACGTACATCTTATAACGTAAAACGTATTACATATTACGTATAACGAGTAACGTATAACGTATAACGTATAACGTATAACGTATAACGTATAACGTATAACGTATAACGTATAACGTATAACGTATAACGTATAACGTATAACGTATAACGTATAACGTATAACGTATAACGTATAACGTATAACGTATAACGTATAACGTATAACGTATTACGTATAACGTATAACGTATAACGTATAACGTACAACGTATAACGTATAACGTATAACGTATAACGTATAACGTATAACGTATAACGTATAACGTATAACGTATAACGTATAACGTATAACGTATAACGTATATCCTATAACGCATAACGTATAACGTATAACGTATATCGTATAACGTATAACGTATAACGTAAAACGTATAAAGTATAACGTATAACGTATAACGTATAACGTATAACGTATAACGCATGACGTATACCGTATAACGTATAACGTATAACGTATACCGTATAACGTATAACGTATAACGTATATCCTATAACGCATAACGTATAACGTATAACGTATATCGTATAACGTATAACGTATAACGTAAAACGTATAACGTATAACGTATAACGTATAACGTATAACGTATAACGCATAACGTATACCGTATAACGTATAACGTATAACGTATAACGTATAACGTATAACGTATAACGTATAACGTATAACGTATAACGTATTATATAACGTATAACGTATAACGTAAAACGTATTACATATTACGTATAACGAGTAACGTATAACGTATAACGTATAACGTATAACGTATAACGTATAACGTATAACGTATAACGTATAACGTATAACGTATAACGTATAACGTATAACGTATAACGTATAACGTATAACGTATAACGTATAACGTATAACGTATAACGCATAACGTATAACGTACGACGTACCACGTATAAGGTATGACCTATAACGCATAACGTATAGCGTATAACGCATAACGTATAACGTATAACTTATAACGTGAAACGTATTTCATGTTACGTATAACGAGTAACGTATAACGTACAACGAATAACGTATAACGTATAACGTATAACGTATAACGTATAACGTATAATGTATAACGTATAACGTATAACGTATAACGTAAAACGTATAACGTATAACGTATAACGTATAACGTATAACGTATAACGAATAACGTATAACGTATAACGTATAACGTATAACGTATAACGTATAACGTATAACGTATAACGTATATCCTATAACGCATAACGTATAACGTATAACGTATAACGTATAACGTATAACGTATAACGTATAACGTATAACGTATAACGTATAACGCATAACGTATAACGCATAACGTACAACGTATAACGTATAGCGTATAACGTATAACGTATAACGTATAACGTATAACGTATAGCGTATAACGTATAACGTATAACGTATAACGTATAACGTATATCCTATAACGCATAACGTATAACGTATAACGTATATCGTATAACGTATAACGTATAACGTAAAACGTATAACGTATAACGTATAACGTATAACGTATAACGTATAACGCATAACGTATACCGTATAACGTATAACGTATAACGTATAACGTATAACGTATAACGTATAACGTATAACGTATAACGTATTATATAACGTATAACGTATAACGTAAAACGTATTACATATTACGTATAACGAGTAACGTATAACGTATAACGTATAACGTATAACGTATAACGTATAACGTATAACGTATAACGTATAACGTATAACGTATAATGTATAACGTATAACGTATAACGCATAACGTATAACGTACGACGTATCACGTATAAGGTATGACCTATAACGCATAACGTATAGCGTATAACGCATAACGTATAACGTATAACTTATAACGTGAAACGTATTTCATGTTACGTATAACGAGTAACGTATAACGTACAACGAATAACGTATAACGTATAACGTATAACGTATAACGTATAACGTATAACGTATAATGTATAACGTATAACGTATAACGTATAACGTAAAACGTATAACGTATAACGTATAACGTATAACGTATAACGTATAACGAATAACGTATAACGTATAACGTATAACGTATAACGTATAACGTATAACGTATAACGTATATCCTATAACGCATAACGTATAACGTATAACGTATAACGTATAACGTATAACGTATAACGTATAACGTATAACGTATAACGTATAACGTATAACGCATAACGTATAACGCATAACGTACAACGTATAACGTATAGCGTATAACGTATAACGTATAACGTATAACGTATAACGTATAACGTATAACGTATAACGTATAACGTATAACGAATAACGTATAACGTATAACGTATAACGTATGACGTATAACGTATAACGTATAACGTATAACGTATAACGTATAACGTATAACGTATAACGTATAACGTATAACGTATAACGTATAACGTATAACGAATAACGTATAACGTATAACGTATAACGTATGACGTATCACGTATAAGGTATGACCTATAACGCATAACGTATAGCGTATAACGCATAACGTATAACGTATAACGTATAACGTATAACGTATAACGTATAACGTATAACGTATAACGTATAACGTATAACGTATAACGTATAACGTATAACGTATAACGTATAACGTATAACGTATAACGTATAACGTATAACGTATAACGTATAACGTATAACGTATAACGTATAACGTATAACGTATAACGTATAACGCATAACGTATAACGTATAACGTATAACGTATAACGTATAACGTATAACGTATAACGTATAACGTACAACCTATAACGTATAACGTATAACGTATAACGTATAACGTATAACGTATAACGTATAACGTATAACGTATAACGTATAACGTATAACGTATAACGTATAACGTATAACGTATAACGTATAACGTATAACGTATAACGTATAACGTATAACGTATAACGTATAACGTATAACGTATAACGTATAACGTATAACGTATAACGTATAACGTGTAACGTATAACGTATAACGTATAACGTATAACGTATAACGTATAACTTATAACGTGAAACGTATTTCATATTACGTATAACGAGTAACGTATAACGTATAACGTATAACGTATAACGTATAACGTATAACGTATAACGTATAACGTATAACGTATAACGTATAACGTATAACGTATAACGTATAACGTATAACGTATAACGTATAACGTATAACGTATAACGTATAACGTATAACGTATAACGTATAACGTATAACGTTTAACGTATAACGTATAACGTATAACGTATAACGTATAACGTATAACGTATAACGTATAACGTATAACGTATAACGTATAACGTATAACGTATAACGTATAACGTATAACGTATAACGTATAACGTATAACGAATAACGTATAACGTATAACGTATAACGTATAACGTATGACGTAACACGTATAAGGTATGACCTATAACGCATAACGTATAGCGTATAACGCATAACGTATAACGTATAACGTATAACGTATAACGTATAACGTATAACGTATAACGTATAACGTATAACGTATAACGTATAACGTATAACGTATAACGTATAACGTATAACGTATAACGTATAACGTATAACGTATAACGTATAACGTATAACGTACAACGTATAACGTATAACGTATAACGTATAACGTATAACGTATAACGTATAACGTATAACGTATAACGTATAACGCATAACGTATAACGTATAACGTATAACGTATAACGTATAACGTATAACGTATAACGTATAACGTACAACCTATAACGTATAACGTATAACGTATAACGTATAACGTAAAATGTATAACGTATAACGTATAACGTATAACGTATAACGTATATCCTATAACGCATAACGTATAACGTATAACGTATATCGTATAACGTATAACGTATAACGTATAACGTAAAACGTATAACGTATAACGTATAACGTATAACGTATAACGTATAACGTATAACGCATAACGTATACCGTATAACGTATAACGTATAACGTATAACGTATAACGTATAACGTATAACGTATAACGTATAACGTATAACGTATAACGTATAACGTATAACGTATAACGTATAACGTATAACTTATAACGTAAAACGTATTACATATTACGTATAACGAGTAACGTATAACGTATAACGTATAACGCATAACGTATAACGTATAACGTATAACGTATAACGTATAACGTATAACGTATAACGTACAACTTATAACGTAAAACGTATTACATATTACGTATAACGAGTAACGTATAACGTATAACGTATAACGTATAACGCATAACGTATAACGTATAACGTATAACGTATAACGTATAACGTATAACGTATAACGTACAACTTATAACGTAAAACGTATTACATATTACGTATAACGAGTAACGTATAACGTATAACGTATACCGTATAACGTATAACGTATAACGTATAACGTATAACGTATAACGTATAACGTATAACGTATAACGTATAACGTATAACGTATAACGTATAACGTATAACGTATAACGTATATCGTATAACGTATAACGTATAACGTAAAACGTAAAACGTATAACGTATAACGTATAACGTATAACGTATAACGTATAACGCATAACGTATACCGTATAACGTATAACGTATAACGTATAACGTATAACGTATAACGTATAACGTATAACGTATAACGTATAACGTATAACGTATATCCTATAACGCATAACGTATAACGCATAACGTACAACGTATAACGTATAGCGTATAACGTATAACGTATAACGTATAACGTATAACGTATAACGTATAACGTATAACGTATAACGTATAACGAATAACGTATAACGTATAACGTATAACGTATGACGTATAACGTATAACGTATAACGTATAACGTATAACGTATAACGTATAACGTATAACGTATATCCTATAACGCATAACGTATAACGTATAACGTATAACGTATAACGTATAACGTATAACGTATAACGTATAACGTATAACGTATAACGTATAACGTATAACGTATAACGTATAACGTATAACGTATAACGTATAACGTATAACGTATAACGTATAACGTATAACGTATAACGTATAACGTATAACGTATAACGTATAACGTATAACGTATAACGTATAACGTATAACGTATAACGTATAACGTATAACGTATAACGTATAACGTATAACGTATAACGTATAACGTATAACGTATAACGTATAACGTATAACGTATAACGTATAACGTATAACGTATAACGTATAACGTATAACGTATAACGTATAACGTATAACGTATAACGTATAACGTATAACGTATAACGTATAACGTATAACGTATAACGTATAACGTATAACGTATAACGTATAACGTATAACGTATAACGTATAACGTATAACGTATAACGTATAACGTATAACGTATAACGTATAACGTATAACGTATAACGTATAACGTATAACGTATAACGTATAACGTATAACGTATAACGTATAACGTATAACGTATAACGTATAACGTATAACGTATAACGTATAACGTATAACGTATAACGTATAACGTATAACGTATAACGTATAACGTATAACGTATAACGTATAACGTATAACGTATAACGTATAACGTATAACGTATAACGTATAACGTATAACGTATAACGTATAACGTATTACGTATAACGTATAACGTATAACGTATAACGTATAACGTATAACGTATATCCTATAACGCATAACGTATAACGTATAACGTATATCGTATAACGTATAACGTATAACGTAAAACGTATAACGTATAACGTATAACGTATAACGTATAACGTATAACGCATAACGTATACCGTATAACGTATAACGTATAACGTATAACGTATAACGTATAACGTATAACGTATAACGTATAACGTATTATATAACGTATAACGTATAACGTAAAACGTATTACATATTACGTATAACGAGTAACGTATAACGTATAACGTATAACGTATAACGTATAACGTATAACGTATAACGTATAACGTATAACGTATAACGTATAACGTATAACGTATAACGTATAACGTATAACGTATAACGTATAACGTATAACGTATAACGTATAACGCATAACGTATAACGTACGACGTACCACGTATAAGGTATGACCTATAACGCATAACGTATAGCGTATAACGCATAACGTATAACGTATAACTTATAACGTGAAACGTATTTCATGTTACGTATAACGAGTAACGTATATCGTACAACGAATAACGTATAACGTATAACGTATAACGTATAACGTATAACGTATAATGTATAACGTATAACGTATAACGTATAACGTAAAACGTATAACGTATAACGTATAACGTATAACGTATAACGTATAACGAATAACGTATAACGTATAACGTATAACGTATAACGTATAACGTATAACGTATAACGTATATCCTATAACGCATAACGTATAACGTATAACGTATAACGTATAACGTATAACGTATAACGTATAACGTATAACGTATAACGCATAACGTATAACGCATAACGTACAACGTATAACGTATAGCGTATAACGTATAACGTATAACGTATAACGTATAACGTATAACGTATAACGTATAACGTATAACGTATAACGAATAACGTATAACGTATAACGTATAACGTATGACGTATAACGTATAACGTATAACGTATAACGTATAACGTATAACGTATAACGTATAACGTATAACGTATAACGTATAACGAATAACGTATAACGTATAACGTATAACGTATGACGTATCACGTATAAGGTATGACCTATAACGCATAACGTATAACGTATAACGTATAACGTATAACGTATAACGTATAACGTATAACGTATAACGTATAACGTATAACGTATAACGTATAGCGTATAACGTATAACGTATAACGTATAACGTATAACGTATATCCTATAACGCATAACGTATAACGTATAACGTATATCGTATAACGTATAACGTATAACGTAAAACGTATAACGTATAACGTATAACGTATAACGTATAACGTATAACGCATAACGTATACCGTATAACGTATAACGTATAACGTATAACGTATAACGTATAACGTATAACGTATAACGTATAACGTATTATATAACGTATAACGTATAACGTAAAACGTATTACATATTACGTATAACGAGTAACGTATAACGTATAACGTATAACGTATAACGTATAACGTATAACGTATAACGTATAACGTATAACGTATAACGTATAACGCATAACGTATAACGTACGACGTATCACGTATAAGGTATGACCTATAACTCATAACGTATAGCGTATAACGCATAACGTATAACGTATAACTTATAACGTGAAACGTATTTCATGTTACGTATAACGAGTAACGTATAACGTACAACGAATAACGTATAACGTATAACGTATAACGTATAACGTATAACGTATAACGTATAATGTATAACGTATAACGTATAACGTATAACGTAAAACGTATAACGTATAACGTATAACGTATAACGTATAACGTATAACGAATAACGTATAACGTATAACGTATAACGTATAACGTATAACGTATAACGTATAACGTATATCCTATAACGCATAACGTATAACGTATAACGTATAACGTATAACGTATAACGTATAACGTATAACGTATAACGTATAACGTATAACGTATAACGCATAACGTATAACGCATAACGTACAACGTATAACGTATAGCGTATAACGTATAACGTATAACGTATAACGTATAACGTATAACGTATAACGTATAACGTATAACGTATAACGAATAACGTATAACGTATAACGTATAACGTATAACGTATAACGTATAACGTATAACGTATAACGTATAACGTATATCCTATAACGCATAACGTATAACGTATAACGTATATCGTATAACGTATAACGTATAACGTAAAACGTATAACGTATAACGTATAGCGTATAACGTATAACGTATAACGCATAACGTATACCGTATAACGTATAACGTATAACGCATAACGTATAACGTATAACGTATAACGTATAACGTATAACGTATAACGTACAACTTATAACGTAAAACGTATTACATATTACGTATAACGAGTAACGTATAACGTATAACGTATAACGTATAACGCATAACGTATAACGTATAACGTATAACGTATAACGTATAACGTATAACGTATAACGTATAACGTATAACGTATAACGTATAACGTATAACGTATAACGTATAACGTATAACGTATAACGTATAACGTATAACGTATAACGTATAACGTACAACGTATAACGTATAACGTATAACGTATAACGTAAAACGTATAACGTATAACGTATAGCGTATAACGTATAACGTATAACGCATAACGTATACCGTATAACGTATAACGTATAACGCATAACGTATAACGTATAACGTATAACGTATAACGTATAACGTATAACGTATAACGTATAACGTATATCGTATAACGTATAACTTATAACGTAAAACGTATTACATATTACGTATAACGAGTAACGCATAACGTATAACGTATAACGTATAACGTATAACGTATAATGTATAACGTATAACGTATAACGTATAACGCATAACGTATACCGTATAACGTATACCGTATAACGTATAACGTATAACGTATAACGTATAACGTATAACGTATAACGTATAACGTATAACGTATAACGTATATCGTATAACGTATAACTTATAACGTAAAACGTATTACATATTACGTATAACGAGTAACGTATAACGTATAACGTATACCGTATAACGTATAACGTATAACGTATAACGTATAACGTATAACGTATAACGTATAACGTATAACGTATAACGTATAACGTATAACGTATAACGTATTACGTATAACGTATAACGTATAACGTATAACGTATAACGTATAACGTATAACGTATAACGTATAACGTATAACGTATAACGTATAACGTATAACGTATAACGTATAACGTATAACGTATAACGTATAACGTATAACGTATAACGTATAACGTATAACGTATAACGTATAACGTATAACGTATAACGTATAACGTATAACGTATAACGTATAACGTATAACGTTTAACGTATAACGTATAACGTATAACGTATAACGTATAACGTATAACGTGTAACGTGTAACGTATAACGTATAACGTGTAACGTATAACGTTTAACGTATAACGTATAACGTATAACGTATAACGTATAACGTATAACGTATAACGTATAACGTATAACGTATAACGTATAACGTATAACGTATAACGTATAACGTATAACGTATAACGTATAACGTATAACGTATAACGTATAACGTATAACGTATAACGTATAACGTATAACGTATAACGTATAACGTATAACGTATAACGTATAACGTATAACGTATAACGTATAACGTATAACGTATAACGTATAACGAATAAGGTATATGCTATAACGCATAACGTATAACGTATAACGTATATCGTATAACGTATAATGTTTAACGCATAACGTACAACGCATAACGTATAACGTATAACGTATAACGTATAACGTATAACGTATAACGTATAACGTATAACGTACAACGTATCACGCATAACGTATATCCTATAATGCATAACGTATATCCTATAACGCATAACGTATAGCGAATATCGCATAACGTATACCGTATAGCGTATAACGTCAAACGTATAACGTATAACGTATAACGTATAACGTATAACGTATAACGTATAACGTATAACGTATAACGTATAACGTATATCGTATAACGTATAACGTATAACGTAAAACGTAAAACGTATAACGTATAACGTATAACGTATAACGTATAACGTATAACGCATAACGTATACCGTATAACGTATAACGTATAACGTATAACGTATAACGTATAACGTATAACGTATAACGTATAACGTATAACGTATAACGTATAACGTATAACGTATAACGTATAACGTATAACTTATAACGTAAAACGTATTACATATTACGTATAACGAGTAACGTATAACGTATAACGTATAACGTATAACGTATAACGTATAACGTATAACGTATAACGTATAACGAGTAACGTATAACGTATAACGTATAACGTATAACGTACAACGTATAACGTATAACGTATAACGTATAACGTATAACGTATAACGTATAACGTATAACGTATAACGTATAACGTATAACGTATATCCTATAACGCATAACGTATAACGTATAACGTATATCGTATAACGTATAACGTATAACGTAAAACGTATAACGTATAACGTATAGCGTATAACGTATAACGTATAACGCATAACGTATACCGTATAACGTATAACGTATAACGCATAACGTATAACGTATAACGTATAACGTATAACGTATAACGTATAACGTACAACTTATAACGCAAAACGTATTACATATTACGTATAACGAGTAACGTATAACGTATAACGTATAACGTATAACGCATAACGTATAACGTATAACGTATAACGTATAACGTATAACGTATAACGTACAACTTATAACGTAAAACGTATTACATATTACGTATAACGAGTAACGTATAACGTATAACGTATACCGTATAACGTATAACGTATAACGTATAACGTATAACGTATAACGTATAACGTATAACGTATAACGTATAACGTATAACGTATAACGTATAACGTATTACGTATAACGTATAACGTATAACGTATAACGTATAACGTATAACGTATAACGTATAACGTATAACGTATAACGTATAACGTATAACGTATAACGTATAACGTATAACGTATAACGTATAACGTATAACGTATAACGTATAACGTATAACGTATAACGTATAACGTATAACGTATAACGTATAACGTATAACGTATAACGTATCACGTATAACGTATAACGTTTAGCGTATAACGTATAACGTATAACGTATAACGTATAACGTATAACGTATAACGTATAACGTATAACGTATAACGTATAACGTATAACGTATAACGTTTAACGTATAACGTATAACGTATAACGTATAACGTATAACGTATAACGTATAACGTATAACGTATAACGTATAACGTATAACGTATAACGTATAACGTATAACCTATAACGTATAACGTATAACGTATAACGTATAACGTATAACGTATAACGTATAACGTATAACGTATAACGTATAACGTATAACGTATAACGTATAACGTATAACGTATATCGTATAACGTATAACGTATAACGTATAACGAATAAGGTATATGCTATAACGCATAACGTATAACGTATAACGTATATCGTATGACGTATAATGTTTAACGCATAACGTACAACGTATAACGTATAACGTATAACGTATAACGTATAACGTATAACGTATAACGTATAACGTATAACGTATAACGTATAACGTACAACGTATCACGTATAACGTATATCCTATAATGCATAACGTATATCCTATAACGCATAACGTATAGCGAATAACGCATAACGTATACCGTATAGCGTATAGCGTATAACGTCAAACGTATAACGTATAACGTATAACGTATAACGTATAACGTATAACGTATAACGTATAACGTATAACGTATAACGTATAACGTATAACGTATAACGTATAACGTATAACGTATAACGTATAACGTATAACGTATAACGTATAACGTATAACGTATAACGTATAACGTATAACGTATAACGTATAACGTATAACGTATAACGTATAACGTATAACGTATAACGTACAACGTATAACGTATAACGTATAACGTATAACGTATAACGTTTAACGTATAACGTATAACGTATAACGTATAACGTATAACGTATAACGTATAACGTATATCCTATAACGCATAACGTATAACGTATAACGTATATCGTATAACGTATAACGTATAACGTAAAACGTAAAACGTATAACGTATAACGTATAACGTATAACATATAACGTATAACGCATAACGTATACCGTCTAACGTATAACGTATAACGTATAACGTATAACGTATAACGTATAACGTATAACGTATAACGTATAACGTATAACGTATAACGTATAACGTATAACTTATAACGTAAAACGTATTACATATTACGTATAACGAGTAACGTATAACGTATAACGTATAACGTATAACGTATAACGTATAACGTATAACGTATAACGTATAACGAGTAACGTATAACGTATAACGTATAACGTATAACGTACAACGTATAACGTATAACGTATAACGTATAACGTATAACGTATAACGTATAACGTATAACGTATAACGTATAACGTATAACGTATATCCTATAACGCATAACGTATAACGTATAACGTATATCGTATAACGTATAACGTATAACGTAAAACGTATAACGTATAACGTATAGCGTATAACGTATAACGTATAACGCATAACGTATACCGTATAACGTATAACGTATAACGCATAACGTATAACGTATAACGTATAACGTATAACGTATAACGTATAACGTACAACTTATAACGTAAAACGTATTACATATTACGTATAACGAGTAACGTATAACGTATAACGTATACCGTATAACGTATAACGTATAACGTATAACGTATAACGTATAACGTATAACGTATAACGTATAACGTATAACGTATAACGTATAACGTATTACGTATAACGTATAACGTATAACGTATAACGTATAACGTATAACGTATAACGTATAACGTATAACGTATAACGTATAACGTATAACGTATAACGTATAACGTATAACGTATAACGTATAACGTATAACGTATAACGTATAACGTATAACGTATAACGTATAACGTATAACGTATAACGTATAACGTATAACGTATAACGTATAACGTATAACGTATAACGTATAACGTATAACGTATAACGTATAACGTATAACGTATAACGTATAACGTATAACGTATAACGTATAACGTATAACGTATAACGTATAACGTATAACGTATAACGTATAACGTATAACGTATAACGTATAACGTATAACGTATAACGTATATCCTATAACGCATAACGTATAACGTATAACGTATATCGTATAACGTATAACGTATAACGTAAAACGTATAACGTATAACGTATAACGTATAACGTATAACGTATAACGTATAACGTATAACGTATAACGTATAACGTATAACGAGTAACGTATAACGTATAACGTATAACGTATAACGTACAACGAATAACGTATAACGTATAACGTATAACGTATAACGTATAACGTATAACGTATAACGTATAACGTATAACGTATAACGTATAACGTATATCCTATAACGCATAACGTATAACGTATAACGTATAACGTATAACGTACAACGTATAACGTATAACGTATAACGTATAACGTATAACGTTTAACGTATAACGTATAACGTATAACGTATAACGTATAACGTATAACGTATAACGTATATCCTATAACGCATAACGTATAACGTATAACGTATATCGTATAACGTATAACGTATAACGTAAAACGTAAAACGTATAACGTATAACGTATAACGTATAACGTATAACGTATAACGCATAACGTATACCGTCTAACGTATAACGTATAACGTATAACGTATAACGTATAACGTATAACGTATAACGTATAACGTATAACGTATAACGTATAACGTATAACTTATAACGTAAAACGTATTACATATTACGTATAACGAGTAACGTATAACGTATAACGTATAACGTATAACGTATAACGTATAACGTATAACGTATAACGTATAACGTATAACGAGTAACGTATAACGTATAACGTATAACGTATAACGTACAACGTATAACGTATAACGTATAACGTATAACGTATAACGTATAACGTATAACGTATAACGTATAACGTATAACGTATAACGTATAACGTATAACGTTTATCCTATAACGCATAACGTATAACGTATAACGTATATCGTATAACGTATAACGTATAACGTAAAACGTATAACGTATAACGTATAGCGTATAACGTATAACGTATAACGCAAAACGTATACCGTATAACGTATAACGTATAACGCATAACGTATAACGTATAACGTATAACGTATAACGTATAACGTATAACGTACAACTTATAACGTAAAACGTATTACATATTACGTATAACGAGTAACGTATAACGTATAACGTATACCGTATAACGTATAACGTATAACGTATAACGTATAACGTATAACGTATAACGTATAACGTATAACGTATAACGTATAACGTATACCGTATAACGTATAACGTATAACGTATAACGTATAACGTATAACGTATAACGTATAACGTATAACGTATAACGTATAACGTATAACGTATAACGTATAACGTATAACGTATAACGTATAACGTATATCCTATAACGCATAACGTATAACGTATAACGTATATCGTATAACGTATAACGTATAACGTAAAACGTATAACGTATAACGTATAACGTATAACGTATAACGTATAACGTATAACGTATAACGTATAACGTATAACGTATAACGTATAACGAGTAACGTATAACGTATAACGTATAACGTATAACGTACAACGAATAACGTATAACGTATAACGTATAACGTATAACGTATAACGTATAACGTATAACGTATAACGTATAACGTATAACGTATAACGTATACCCTATAACGCATAACGTATAACGTATAACGTATATCGTATAACGTATAACGTATAACGTAAAACGTATAACGTATAACGTATAGCGTATAACGTATAACGTATAACGCATAACGTATAACGTATAACGTATAACGTATAACGTATAACGAGTAACGTATAACGTATAACGTATAACGTATAACGTATAACGTATAACGTACAACGAATAACGTATAACGTATAACGTATAACGTATAACGTATAACGTATAACGTATAACGTATAACGTATAACGTATAACGTATAACGTATAACGTTTAACGTATAACGTATATCGTATAACGTATAACGTATAACGTATAACGTTTAACGTATAACGTATAACGTATAACGTTTAACGTATAACGTATAACGTATAACGAATAACGTATAACGTATAACGTATAACGTATAACGTACAACGTATAACGTATAACGTATAACGTATAACGCATAACGTATAATGCATAACGTACAACGTATAACGTATAACGTATAACGTATAACGTACAACTTATAACGTAAAACGTATTACATATTACGTATAACGAGTAACGTATAACGTATAACGTATAACGTATAACGAATAACGTATAACGTATAACGTATAACGTATGACGTAACACGTATAAGGTATGACCTATAACGCATAACGTATAGCGTATAACGCATAACGTACAACGTATAACGTATAACGTATAACGTATAACGTATAACGTATAACGTATAACGTATAACGTATAACGTATAACGTATAACGTATAACGTATAACGTATAACGTATAACGTACAACGTATAACGTATAACGTATAACGTATAACGTCTAACGTATAACGTATAACGTATAACGTATAACGTATAACGTATAACGTATAACGTATAACGTATAACGTATAACGTATAACGTATAACGTATAACGTATAACGAGTAACGTATAACGTATAACGTATAACGTATAACGTATAACGTATAACGTACAACGAATAACGTATAACGTATAACGTATAACGTATAACGTATAACGTATAACGTATAACGTATAACGTATAACGTATAACGTATAACGTATAACGTATAACGTATAACGTTTAACGTATAACGTATATCGTATAACGTATAACGTATAACGTATAACGTTTAACGTATAACGTATAACGTATAACGTTTAACGTATAACGTATAACGTATAACGAATAACGTATAACGTATAACGTATAACGTATAACGTACAACGTATAACGTATAACGTATAACGTATAACGCATAACGTATAATGCATAACGTACAACGTATAACGTATAGCGTATAACGTATAACGTATAACGTATAACGTATAACGTATAACGTATAACGTATAACGTATAACGTATAACGTATAACGTATAACGTATAACGTATAACGTATAACGTATAACGTATAACGTATAACGTATAACGAATAACGTATAACGTATAACGTATAACGTATGACGTATCACGTATAAGGTATGACCTATAACGCATAACGTATAGCGTATAACGCATAACGTATAACGTATAACGTATAACGTATAACGTATAACGTATAACGTATAACGTATAACGTATAACGTATAACGTGTATCCTATAACGCATAACGTATAACGTATAACGTATATCGTATAACGTATAACGTATAACGTAAAACGTATAACGTATAACGTATAACGTATAACGTATAACGTATAACGCATAACGTATACCGTATAACGTATAACGTATAACGTATAACGTATAACGTATAACGTATAACGTATAACGTATAACGTATAACGTATAACGTATAACGTATAACGTATAACTTATAACGTAAAACGTATTACATATTACGTATAACGAGTAACGTATAAAGTATAACGTATAACGTATAACGTATAATGTATAACGTATAACGTATAACGTATAACGTATAACGTATAACGTATAACGTATAACGTATAACGTATAACGTATAACGTATGACGTATAACGTATAACGTATAACGTATAACGCATAACGTACAACGTATAACGTATAGCGTATAACGTATAACGTATGACGTATCACGTATAAGGTATGACCTATAACGCATAACGTATAGCGTATAACGCATAACGTTTAACGTATAACGTATAACGTATAACGTATAACGTATAACGTATAACGTTTAACGTATAACGTATAACGTATAACGTATAACGTTTAACGTATAACGTATAACGTATAACGAATAACGTATAACGTATAACGTATAACGTATAACGTACAACGTATAACGTATAACGTATAACGTATAACGCATAACGTATAACGCATAACGTACAACGTATAACGTATAGCGTATAACGTATAACGTATGACGTATCACGTATAAGGTATGACCTATAACGCATAACGTATAGCGTATAACGCATAACGTTTAACGTATAACGTATAACGTATAACGTATAACGTATAACGTATAACGTATAACGTATAACGTATAACGTATAACGTATATCGTATAACGTATAACATATAACGTAAAACGTATAACGTATAACGTATAACGTATAACGTATAACGTATAACGTATAACGTATAACGTATAACGTATAACGTATAACGTATAACGTATAACGTATAACGTATAACGTATAACGTATAACGTATAACGTATAACGAGTAACGTATAACGTATAACGTATAACGTATAACGTATAACGTATAACGTACAACGAATAACGTATAACGTATAACGTATAACGTATAACGTATAACGTATAACGTATAACGTATAACGTATAACGTATAACGTATAACGTATAACGTATAACGTATAACGTTTAACGTATAACGTATATCGTATAACGTATAACGTATAACGTATAACGTTTAACGTATAACGTATAACGTATAACGTTTAACGTATAACGTATAACGTATAACGAATAACGTATAACGTATAACGTATAACGTATAACGTACAACGTATAACGTATAACGTATAACGTATAACGCATAACGTACAACGCATAACGTACAACGTATAACGTATAGCGTATAACGTATAACGAATAACGTATAACGTATAACGTATAACGTATTACGTATCACGTATAAGGTATGACCTATAACGCATAACGTATAGCGTATAACGCATAACGTATAACGTATAACGTATAACGTATAACGTATAACGTATAACGTATAACGTATAACGTATAACGTATAACGTATAACGTATAACGTATAACGTATAACGTATAACGTATAACGTATAACGTATAACGTATAACGTATAACGTATAACGTAAAACGTATAACGTATAACGTATAACGTATAACGTATAACGTATAACGTATAACGTATAACGTATAACGTATAACGTATAACGTATAACGTATAACGTATAACGAATAACGTATAACGTATAACGTATAACGTATGACGTGTCACGTATAAGGTATGACCTATAACGCATAACGTATAGCGTATAACGCATAACGTATAACGTATAACGTATAGCGTATAACGTATAACGTATAACGTATAACGTATAACGTATAACGTATAACGTATAACGTATAACGTATAACGTATAACGCATAACGTATAACGTATAACATATAACGTATAACGTATAACGTATAACGTATAACGTATAACGTACAACCTATAACGTATAACGTATACCGTATAACGTATAACGTATAATGTACAACGTATAACGTATAACGTATAACGTATAACGTATATCCTATAACGCATAACGTATAACGTATAACGTATATCGTATAACGTATAACGTATAACGTAAAACGTATAACGTATAACGTATAACGTATAACGTATAACGTATAACGCATAACGTATACCGTATAACGTATAACGTATAACGTATAACGTATAACGTATAACGTATAACGTATAACGTATAACGTATGACCGTATAACGTATAACGTATAACGTATAACGTATAACGTATAACTTATAACGTAAAACGTATTACATATTACGTATAACGAGTAACGTATAACGTATAACGTATAACGTATAACGTATAATGTATAACGTATAACGTATAACGTATAACGTACAACGTATAACGTATAACGTATAACGTATAACGTATATCCTATAACGCATAACGTATAACGTATAACGTATATCGTATAACGTATAACGTATAACGTAAAACGTATAACGTATAACGTATAACGTATAACGTATAACGTATAACGCATAACGTATACCGTATAACGTATAACGTATAACGTATAACGTATAACGTATAACGTATAACGCATAACGTATAACGTATAACGTATAACGTATAACGTATAACGTATAACGTATAACGTATAACGTATAACGTATAACGTATAACGTATAACGTATAACGTATAACGTATAACGTATAACGTATAACGTATAACGTATAACGTATAACGTATAACGTATAACGTATAACGTATAACGTATAACGTATAACGTATAACGTATAACGTATAACGTATAACGTATAACGTATAACGTATAACGTACAACGTATAACGTACAACGTATAACGTATAACGTACAACGTATAACGTAGAACGTATAACGTATAACGTATAACGTATAACGTATAACGTATAACGTATAACGTATAACGTATAACGTATAACGTATAACGTATAACGAGTAACGTATAACGTATAACGTATAACGTATAACGTATAACGTATAACGTACAACGAATAACGTATAACGTATAACGTATAACGTATAACGTATAACGTATAACGTATAACGTATAACGTATAACGTATAACGTATAACGTATAACGTATAACGTATAACGTATAACGTATAACGTTTATCGTATAACGTATATCGTATAACGTATAACGTATAACGTATAACGTTTAACGTATAACGTATAACGTATAACGTATAACGTTTAACGTATAACGTATAACGTATAACGAATAACGTATAACGTATAACGTATAACGTATAACGTACAACGTATAACGTATAACGTATAACGTATAACGCATAACGTATAACGCATAACGTACAACGTATAACGTATAGCGTATAACGTATAACGTATAACGTATAACGTATAACGTATAACGTATAACGTATAACGTATAACGTATAACGTATAACGTATAACGTATAACGTATAACGAATAACGTATAACGTATAACGTATAATGTATAACGTATAACGTATAACGTATAACGTATAACGTGTATCCTATAACGCATAACGTATAACGTATAACGTATATCGTATAACGTATAACGTATAACGTAAAACGTATAACGTATAACGTATAACGTATAACGTATAACGTATAACGCATAACGTATACCGTATAACGTATAACGTATAACGTATAACGTATAACGTATAACGTATAACGTATAACGTATAACGTATAACGTATAACGTATAACGTATAACGTATAACTTATAACGTAAAACGTATTACATATTACGTATAACGAGTAACGTATAAAGTATAACGTATAACGTATAACGTATAATGTATAACGTATAACGTATAACGTATAACGTATAACGTATAACGTATAACGTATAACGTATAACGTATAACGTATAACGTATGACGTATAACGTATAACGTATAACGTATAACGTATAACGTATAACGAATAACGTATAACGTATAACGTATAACGTATGACGTATCACGTATAAGGTATGACCTATAACGCATAACGTATAGCGTATAACGCATAACGTATAACGTATAACGTATAACGTATAACGTATAACGTATAACGTATAACGTATAACGTATAACGTATAACGTATAACGTATAACGTATAACGTATAACGTATAACGTATAACGTATAACGTATAACGTATAACGTATAACGTATAACGTATAACGTATAACGTATAACGTATAACGTATAACGTATAACGTATAACGTATAACGTATAACGTATAACGTATAACGTATAACGTATAACGTATAACGTATAACGTATAACATATAACGTATAACGTATAACGTATAACGTATAACGTATAACGTATAACGTATAACGTATAACGTATAGCGTATAACGTATAACGTATAACGTATAACGTATATCCTATAACGCATAACGTATAACGTATAACGTATATCGTATAACGTATAACGTATAACGTACAACGTATAACGTATAACGTATATCGTATAACGTATAACGTATAACGTATAACGTTTAACGTATAACGTATAACGTATAACGTATAACGTATAACGTATAACGTATAACGTATAACGTATAACGTATAACGTATAACGTACAACGTATAACGTATAACGTATAACGTATAACGTATAACGTATAACTTATAACGTAAAACGTATTACATATTACGTATAACGAGTAACGTATAACGTATAACGTATACCGTATAACGTATAACGTAAAACGTATAACGTATAACGTATAACGTATAACGTATAACGTATAACGCATAACGTATACCGTATAACGTATAACGTATAACGTATAACGTATAACGTATAACGTATAACGTATAACGTATAACGTATTATATAACGTATAACGTATAACGTAAAACGTATTACATATTACGTATAACGAGTAACGTATAACGTATAACGTATAACGTATAACGAATAACGTATAACGTATAACGTATAATGTATAACGTATAACGTATAACGTATAACGTATAACGTGTATCCTATAACGCATAACGTATAACGTATAACCTATATCGTATAACGTATAACGTATAACGTAAAACGTATAACGTATAACGTATAACGTATAACGTATAACGTATAACGCATAACGTATACCGTATAACGTATAACGTATAACGTATAACGTATAACGTATAACGTATAACGTATAACGTATAACGTATAACGTATAACGTATAACGTACAACGTATAACGTATAACGTATAACGTATAACTTATAACGTAAAACGTATTACATATTACGTATAACGAGTAACGTATAAAGTATAACGTATAACGTATAACGTATAATGTATAACGTATAACGTATAACGTATAACGTATAACGTATAACGTATAACGTATAACGTATAACGTATAACGTATAACGTATGACGTATAACGTATAACGTATAACGTATAACGTATAACGTATAACGAATAACGTATAACGTATAACGTATAACGTATGACGTATCACGTATAAGGTATGACCTATAACGCATAACGTATAGCGTATAACGCATAACGTATAACGTATAACGTATAACGTATAACGTATAACGTATAACGTATAACGTATAACGTATAACGTATAACGTATAACGTATAACGTATAACGTATAACGTATAACGTATAACGTATAACGTATAACGTATAACGTATAACGTATAACGTATAACGTATAACGTATAACGTATAACGTATAACGTATAACGTATAACGTATAACGTATAACGTATAACGTATAACGTATAACGTATAACGTATAACGTATAACGTATAACGTATAACGTATAACGTATAACGTATAACGTATAACGTATAACGTATAACGTATAACGTATAACGTATAACGTATAACGTATAACGTATAACGCATAACGTATAACGTATAACGTATAACGTATAACGTATAACTTATAACGTAAAACGTATTACATATTACGTATAACGAGTAACGTATAAAGTATAACGTATAACGTATAACGTATAATGTATAACGTATAACGTATAACGTATAACGTATAACGTATAACGTATATCCTATAACGCATAACGTATAACGTATAACGTATATCGTATAACGTATAACGTATAACGTACAACGTATAACGTATAACGTATAACGTATAACGTATAACGTATAACGTATAACGTATAACGTATAACGTATAACGTATAACGTATAACGTATAACGTATAACGTATAACGTATAACGTATAACGTATAACGTATAACGTATAACGTATAACGTATAACGTATAACGTATAACGTATAACGTATAACGTATAACGTATAACGTATAACGTATAACGTATAACGTATAACGTATGACGTATAACGTATAACGTATAACGTATAACGTATAACGTATAACGAATAACGTATAACGTATAACGTATAACGTATGACGTATCACGTATAAGGTATGACCTATAACGCATAACGTATAGCGTATAACGCATAACGTATAACGTATAACGTATAACGTATAACGTATAACGTATAACGTATAACGTATAACGTATGACGTATAACGTATAACGTATAACGTATAACGTATAATGTATAACGTATAACGTATAACGTATAACGTATAACGTGTATCCTATAACGCATAACGTATAACGTATAACGTATATCGTATAACGTATAACGTATAACGTAAAACGTATAACGTATAACGTATAACGTATAACGTATAACGTATAACGCATAACGTATACCGTATAACGTATAACGTATAACGTATAACGTATAACGTATAACGTAAAACGTATAACGTATAACGTATAACGTATAACGTATAACGTATAACGTATAACTTATAACGTAAAACGTATTACATATTACGTATAACGAGTAACGTATAAAGTATAACGTATAACGTATAACGTATAATGTATAACGTATAACGTATAACGTATAACGTATAACGTATAACGTATATCCTATAACGCATAACGTATAACGTATAACGTATATCGTATAACGTATAACGTATAACGTACAACGTATAACGTATAACGTATATCGTATAACGTATAACGTATAACGTATAACGTTTAACGTATAACGTATAACGTATAACGTATAACGTATAACGTATAACGTATAACGTATAACGTATAACGTATAACGTATAACGTATAACGTATAACGTATAACGTATAACGTATAACGTATAACGTATAACGTATAACGTATAACGTATAACGTATAACGTATAACGTATAACTTATAACGTAAAACGTATTACATATTACGTATAACGAGTAACGTATAACGTATAACGTATGCCGTATAACGTATAACGTATAACGTATAACGTATAACGTATAACGTATAACGTATAACGTATAACGTATAACGTATAACGTATAACGTATAACGTATAACGTATAACGTATAACGTATAACGTATAACGTATAACGTATAACGTATAACGTGTAACGTATAACGTATAACGTATAACGTATAACGTATAACGTATAACGTATAACGTATAACGTATAACGTATAACGTATAACGTATAACGTATAACGTATAACGTATAACGTATAACGTATAACGTATAACGTATAACGTATAACGTATAACGTATAACGTATAACGTATAACGTATAACGTATAACGTATAACGTATAACGTATAACGTATAACGTATAACGTATAACGTATAACGTATAACGTATAACGTATAACGTATAACGTATAACGTATAACGTATAACGTATAACGTATAACGTATAACGTATAACGTATTACGTATAACGTATAACGTATAACGTATAACGTATAACGTATAACGTATATCCTATAACGCATAACGTATAACGTATAACGTATATCGTATAACGTATAACGTATAACGTAAAACGTATAACGTATAACGTATAACGTATAACGTATAACGTATAACGCATAACGTATACCGTATAACGTATAACGTATAACGTATAACGTATAACGTATAACGTATAACGTATAACGTATAACGTATTATATAACGTATAACGTATAACGTAAAACGTATTACATATTACGTATAACGAGTAACGTATAACGTATAACGTATAACGTATAACGTATAACGTATAACGTATAACGTATAACGTATAACGTATAACGTATAACGTATAACGTATAACGTATAACGCATAACGTATAACGTACGACGTATCACGTATAAGGTATGACCTATAACGCATAACGTATAGCGTATAACGCATAACGTATAGCGTATAACGTATAACGTATAACTTATAACGTATAACGTATAACGTATAACGTATAACGTATAACGTATAACGTATAACGTATAACGTATAACGTATAACGTATAACGTATAACGTATAACGTATAACGTATAACGTATAACGTATAACGTATAACGTATAACGTATAACGTATAACGTATAACGTATAACGTATTACGTATAACGTATAACGTATAACGTATAACGTATAACGTATAACGTATATCCTATAACGCATAACGTATAACGTTTAACGTATAACGTATATCGTATAACGTATAACGTATAACGTATAACGTATAACGTTTAACGTATAACGTATAACGTATAACGTTTAACGTATAACGTATAACGTATAACGAATAACGTATAACGTATAACGTATAACGTATAACGTACAACGTATAACGTATAACGTATAACGTATAACGCATAACGTATAACGCATAACGTACAACGTATAACGTATAGCGTATAACGTATAACGTATAACGTATAACGTATAACGTATAACGTATAACGTATAACGTATAACGTATAACGTATAACGTATAACGAATAACGTATAACGTATAACATATAACGTATGACGTATCACGTATAAGGTATGACCTATAACGCATAACGTATAGCGTATAACGCATAACGTATAACGTAAAACGTATAACGTATAACGTATAACGTATAACGTATAACGTATAACGTATAACGTATAACGTATAACGTATAACGTATAACGTATAACGTATAACGTATAACGTATAACGTATAACGTATAACGTATAACGTATAACGTATAACGTATGACGTATAACGTATAACGTATAACGTATAACGTATAACGTATAACGAATAACGTATAACGTATAACGTATAACGTATGACGTATCACGTATAAGGTATGACCTATAACGCATAACGTATAGCGTATAACGCATAACGTATAACGTATAACGTATAACGTATAACGTATAACGTATAACGTATAACGTATAACGTATAACGTATAACGTATAACGTATAACGTATAACGTATAACGTATAACGTATAACGTATAACGTATAACGTATAACGTATAACGTATAACGTATAACGTATAACGTATAACGTATAACGTATAACGTATAACGTATAACGTATAACGTATAACGTATAACGTATAACGTATAACGTATAACGTATAACGTGTATCCTATAACGCATAACGTATAACGTATAACGTATATCGTATAACGTATAACGTATAACGTAAAACGTATAACGTATAACGTATAACGTATAACGTATAACGTATAACGCATAACGTATACCGTATAACGTATAACGTATAACGTATAGCGTATAACGTATAACGTATAACGTATAACGTATAACGTATAACGTATAACGTATAACGTATAACGTATAACTTATAACGTAAAACGTATTACATATTACGTATAACGAGTAACGTATAAAGTATAACGTATAACGTTAAACGTATAATGTATAACGTATAACGTATAACGTATAACGTATAACGTATATCCTATAACGCATAACGTATAACGTATGACGTATATCGTATAACGTATAACGTATAACGTACAACGTATAACGTATAACGTATATCGTATAACGTATAACGTATAACGTATAACGTTTAACGTATAACGTATAACGTATAACGTATAACGTATAACGTATAACGTATAACGTATAACGTATAACGTATAACGTATAACGTATAACGTATAACGTATAACGTATAACGTATAACGTATAACGTATAACGTATAACGTATAACGTATAACGTATAACGTATAACGTATAACGTATAACGTATAACGTATAACGTATAACGTATAACGTACAACGTATAACGTAGAACGTATAACGTATAACGTATAACGTATAACGTATAACGTATAACGTATAACGTATAACGTATAACGTATAACGTATAACGTATAACGTATAACGTATAACGTATATCCTATAACGCATAACGTATAACGTATAACGTATATCGTATAACGTATAACGTATAACGTATAACGTATAACGTATAACGTATATCCTATAACGCATAACGTATAACGTATAACGTATATCGTATAACGTATAACGTATAACGTAAAACGTATAACGTATAACGTATAACGTATAACGTATAACGTATAACGCATAACGTATACCGTATAACGTATAACGTATAACGTATAACGTATAACGTATAACGTATAACGTATAACGTATAACGTATAACGTATAACGTATTATATAACGTATAACGTATAACGTAAAACGTATTACATATTACGTATAACGAGTAACGTTTAACGTATAACGTATAACGTATAACGTATAACGTATAACGTATAACGTATAACGTATAACGTATAACGTATAACGTATAACGTATAACGCATAACGTATAACGTACGACGTATCACGTATAAGGTATGACCTATAACGCATAACGTATAGCGTATAACGCATAACGTATAACGTATAACTTATAACGTGAAACGTATTTCATGTTACGTATAACGAGTAACGTATAACGTACAACGAATAACGTATAACGTATAACGTATAACGTATAACGTATAACGTATAATGTATAACGTATAACGTATAACGTATAACGTAAAACGTATAACGTATAACGTATAACGTATAACGTATAACGTATAACGAATAACGTATAACGTATAACGTATAACGTATAACGTATAACGTATAACGTATAACGTATATCCTATAACGCATAACGTATAACGTATAACGTATAACGTATAACGTATAACGTATAACGTATAACGTATAACGTATAACGTATAACGTATAACGCATAACGTATAACGCATAACGTACAACGTATAACGTATAGCGTATAACGTATAACGTATAACGTATAACGTATAACGTATAACGTATAACGTATAACGTATAACGTATAACGAATAACGTATAACGTATAACGTATAACGTATGACGTATAACGTATAACGTATAACGTATAACGTATAACGTATAACGTATATCCTATAACCCATAACGTATAACGTTTAACGTATAACGTATATCGTATAACGTATAACGTATAACGTATAACGTTTAACGTATAACGTATAACGTATAACGTTTAACGTATAACGTATAACGTATAACGAATAACGTATAACGTATAACGTATAACGTATAACGTACAACGTATAACGTATAACGTATAACGTATAACGCATAACGTATAACGCATAACGTACAACGTATAACGTATAGCGTATAACGTATAACGTATAACGTATAACGTATAACGTATAACGTATAACGTATAACGTATAACGTATAACGTATAACGTACAACGTATAACGTATAACGTATAACGAATAACGTATAACGTATAACATATAACGTATGACGTATCACGTATAAGGTATGACCTATAACGCATAACGTATAGCGTATAACGCATAACGTATAACGTAAAACGTATAACGTATAACGTATAACGTATAACGTATAACGTACAACGTATAACGTATAACGTATAACGTATAACGTATAACGTATAACGTATAACGTATAACGTATAACGTATAACGTATAACGTATAACGTATAACGTATAACGTATAACGTATGACGTATAACGTATAACGTATAACGTATAACGTATAACGTATAACGAATATCGTATAACGTATAACGTATAACGTATGACGTATCACGTATAAGGTATGACCTATAACGCATAACGTATAGCGTATAACGCATAACGTATAACGTATAACGTATAACGTATAACGTATAACGTATAACGTATAACGTATAACGTATAACGTATAACGTATAACGTATAACGTATAACGTATAACGTATAACGTATAACGTATAACGTATAACGTATAACGTATAACGTATAACGTATAACGTATAACGTATAACGTATAACGTATAACGTATAACGTATAACGTATAACGTATAACGTATAACGTATAACGTATAACGTATAACGTATAACGTATAACGTATAACGTATAACGTATAACGTATAACGTATAACGTATAACGTATAACGTATAACGTATAACGTATAACGTATAACGTATAACGTATAACGCATAACGTATAACGTATAACGTATAACGTATAACGTATAACGTATAACGTATAACGTATAACGTACAACCTATAACGTATAACGTATAACGTATAACGTATAACGTATAATGTATAACGTATAACGTATAACGTATAACGTATAACGTGTATCCTATAACGCATAACGTATAACGTATAACGTATATCGTATAACGTATAACGTATAACGTAAAACGTATAACGTATAACGTATAACGTATAACGTATAACGTATAACGCATAACGTATACCGTATAACGTATAACGTATAACGTATAACGTACAACGTATAACGTATAACGTATAACGTATAACGTATAACGTATAACGTATAACGTATAACGTATAACGTATAACGTATAACGTATAACGTATAACGTATAACGTATAACGTATGACGTATAACGTATAACGTATAACGTATAACGTATAACGTATAACGAATAACGTATAACGTATAACGTATAACGTATGACGTATCACGTATAAGGTATGACCTATAACGCATAACGTATAGCGTATAACGCATAACGTATAACGTATAACGTATAACGTATAACGTATAACGTGTATCCTATAACGCATAACGTATAACGTATAACGTATATCGTATAACGTATAACGTATAACGTACAACGTATAACGTATAACGTATATCGTATAACGTATAACGTATAACGTATAACGTTTAACGTATAACGTATAACGTATAACGTATAACGTATAACGTATAACGTATAACGTATAACGTATAACGTATAACGTATAACGTATAACGTATAACGCATAACGTATAACGTATAACGTATAACGTATAACGTATAACGTATAACGTATAACGTATAACGTATAACGTATAACGTATAACGTATAACGTATAACGTATAACGTATAACGTATAACGTATAACGTATAACTTATAACGTAAAACGTATTACATATTACGTATAACGAGTAACGTATAAAGTATAACGTATAACGTATAACGTATAATGTATAACGTATAACGTATAACGTATAACGTATAACGTATATCCTATAACGCATAACGTATAACGTATAACGTATATCGTATAACGTATAACGTATAACGTACAACGTATAACGTATAACGTATATCGTATAACGTATAACGTATAACGTATAACGAATAACGTATAACGTATAACGTATAACGTATGACGTATCACGTATAAGGTATGACCTATAACGCATAACGTATAGCGTATAACGCATAACGTATAACGTATAACGTATAACGTATAACGTATAACGTATAACGTATAACGTATAACGTATAACGTATCACGCATAACGTATAACGTATAACGTATAACGTATAACGTATAACGTATAACGTATAACGTATAACGTACAACCTATAACGTATAACGTATAACGTATAACGTATAACGTATAATGTATAACGTATAACGTATAACGTATAACGTATAACGTGTATCCTATAACGCATAACGTATAACGTATAACGTATATCGTATAACGTATAACGTATAACGTAAAACGTATAACGTATAACGTATAACGTATAACGTATAACGTATAACGCATAACGTATACCGTATAACGTATAACGTATAACGTATAACGTATAACGTATAACGTATAACGTATAACGTATAACGTATAACGTATAACGTATAACGTATAACGTATAACTTATAACGTAAAACGTATTACATATTACGTATAACGAGTAACGTATAAAGTATAACGTATAACGTATAACGTATAATGTATAACGTATAACGTATAACGTATAACGTATAACGTATATCCTATAACGCATAACGTATAACGTATAACGTATATCGTATAACGTATAACGTATAACGTACAACGTATAACGTATAACGTATATCGTATAACGTATAACGTATAACGTATAACGTTTAACGTATAACGTATAACGTATAACGTATAACGTATAACGTATAACGTATAACGTATAACGTATAACGTATAACGTATAACGTATAACGTATAACGCATAACGTATAACGTATAACGTATAACGTATAACGTATAACGTATAACGTATAACGTATAACGTACAACCTATAACGTACAACGTATAACGTACAACGTATAACGTATAACGTATAACGTATAACGTATAACGTATAACGTATAACGTATAACGTATAACGTATAACGTATAACGTATAACGTATAACGTATAACGTATAACGTATAACGTATAACGTATAACGTATAACGTATAACGTATAACGTATAACGTATAACGTATAACGTATAACGTATAACGTATAACGTATAACGTATAACGTATAACGTATAACGTATAACGTGTAGCGTATAACGTATAACGTATAACGTATAACGTATAACTTATAACGTGAAACGTATTTCATATTACGTATAACGAGTAACGTATAACGTATAACGTATAACGTATAACGTATAACGTATAACGTATAACGTATAACGTATAACGTATAACGTATAACGTATAACGTATAACGTATAACGTATAACGTATAACGTATAACGTATAACGTATAACGTATAACGTATAACGTATAACGTATAACGTATAACGTATAACGTATAACGTATAACGTTTAACGTATAACGTATAACGTATAACGTATAACGTATAACGTATAACGTATAACGTATAACGTATAACGTATAACGTATAACGTATAACGTATAACGTATAACGTATAACGAATAACGTATAACGTATAACGTATAACGTATGACGTAACACGTATAAGGTATGACCTATAACGCATAACGTATAGCGTATAACGCATAACGTATAACGTATAACGTATAACGTATAACGTATAACGTATAACGTATAACGTATAACGTATAACGTATAACGTATAACGTATAACGTATAACGTACAACGTATAACGTATAACGTATAACGTATAACGTATAACGTATAACGTATAACGTATAACGTATAACGTATAACGTATAACGTATAACGTATAACGTATATCCTATAACGCATAACGTATAACGTATAACGTATATCGTATAACGTATAACGTATAACGTATAACGTATAACGTATAACGTATAACGTATAACGCATAACGTATACCGTATAACGTATAACGTATAACGTATAACGTATAACGTATAACGTATAACGTATAACGTATAACGTATAACGTATAACGTATAACTTATAACGTAAAACGTATTACATATTACGTATAACGAGTAACGTATAACGTATAACGTATAACGTATAACGTATAACGTATAACGTATAACGTATAACGTATAACGTATAACGTATAACGTATAACGAGTAACGTATAACGTATAACGTATAACGTATAACGTATAACGTATAACGTACAACGAATAACGTATAACGTATAACGTATAACGTATAACGTATAACGTATAACGTATAACGTATAACGTATAACGTATAACGTATAACGTATAACGTATAACATATAACGTTTAACGTATAACGTATATCGTATAACGTATAACGTATAACGTATAACGTTTAACGTATAACGTATAACGTATAACGTATAACGTATAACGTATAACGTGTAACGTATAACGAATAACGTATAACGTATAACGTATAACGTATAACGTACAACGTATAACGTATAACGTATAACGTATAACGTATAACGCATAACGTATAACGCATAACGTACAACGTATAACGTATAGCGTATAACGTATAACGTATAACGTATAACATATAACGTATAACGTATAACGTATAACGTATAACGTATAACGTATAACGTATAACGTATAACGTATAACGAATAACGTATAACGTATAACGTATAACGTATGACGTATCACGTATAAGGTATGACCTATAACGCATAACGTATAGCGTATAACGCATAACGTATAACGTATAACGTATAACGTATAACGTATAACGTATAACGTATAACGTATAACGTATAATGTATAACGTATAACGTATAACGTATTACGTATAACGTATATCCTATAACGTATAACGAGTAACGTATAACGTATAACGTATAACGTATAACGTATAATGTATAACGTATAACGTATAACGTATAACGTATAACGTATAATCTATAACGCATAACGTATAACGTATAACGTATATCCTATAACGCATAACGTATAACGTATAACGTATATCGTACAACGTATATCGTATAACGTATAACGTATAACGTATAACGTTTAACGTATAACGTATAACGTATAACGTATATGGTATAACGTATAACGTATAACGTATAACGTATAACGTATAACGAATAACGTATAACGTATATCGTATAACGTATAACGTATAACGTATAACGTATAACGTATAACGTATAACGTATAACGTATAACGTATAACGTTTAACGTATAACGTATAACGTATAACGTATATGGTATAACGTATAACGTATAACGAATAACGTATAACGTATATCGTATAACGTATAACGTATAACGTATAACGTATAACGTATAACGTATAACGTATAACGTATAACGTATAACGTTTAACGTATAACGTATAACGTATAACGTATATGGTATAACGTATAACGTATAACGTATAACTTATAACGTATAACGTATATCCTATAACGCATAACGTATAACGTATAACGTATATCGTACAACGTATATCGTATAACGTATAACGTATAACGTATAACGTATAACGTATAACGTATAACGTATAACGTATAACGTATAACGTATAACGTATAACGTATAACGTATAACGCATAACGTATAACGTATAACGTATAACGTATAACGTATAACGTATAACGTATAACGTATAACGTACAACCTATAACGTATAACGTATAACGTATAACGTATAACGTATAATGTATAACATATAACGTATAACGTATAACGTATAACGTGTATCCTATAACGCATAACGTATAACGTATAACGTATATCGTATAACGTATAACGTATAACGTAAAACGTATAACGTATAACGTATAACGTATAACGTATAACGTATAACGTATAACGCATAACGTATACCGTATAACGTATAACGTATAACGTATAACGTATAACGTATAACGTATAACGTATAACGTATAACGTATAACGTATAACGTATAACGTATAACGTATAACGTATAACGTATAACGTATAACGTATAACGTATAACGTACAACCTATAACGTATAACGTATAACGTATAACGTATAACGTATAATGTATAACGTATAACGTATAACGTATAACGTATAACGTGTATCCTATAACGCATAACGTATAACGTATAACGTATATCGTATAACGTATAACGTATAACGTATAACGTATAACGTATAACGTATAACGTATAACGTATAACGTATAACGTATAACGTATAACGAATAACGTATAACATATAACGTATGACGTATCACGTATAAGGTATGACCTATAACGCATAACGTATAGCGTATAACGTAAAACGTATAACGTATAACGTATAACGTATAACGTATAACGTATAACGCATAACGTATACCGTATAACATATAACGTATAACGTATAACGTATAACGTATAACGTATAACGTATAACGTATAACGTATAACGTATAACGTATAACGTATGACGTATCACGTATAAGGTATGACCTATAACGCATAACGTATAGCGTATAACGCATAACGTATAACGTATAACGTATAACGTATAACGTATAACGTATAACGTATAACGTATAACGTATAACGTATAACGTATAACGTATAACGTATAACGTATAACGTATAATGTATAACGTATAACGTATAACGTATAACGTATAACGTATAACGTATAACGTATAACGTATAACGCATAACGTATAACGCATAACGTATAACGTATAACGTATAACGTATAACGTATAACGTATAACGTATAACGTATAACGTATAACGTATATCGTATAACGTATAACGTATAACGTACAACGTATAACGTACAACGTATAACGTATAACGTATAACGTATAACGTATAACGTATAACGTATAACGTATAACGTATAACGTATAACGTATAACGTATAACGTATAACGTATAACGTATAACGTATAACGTATAACGTATAACGTATAACGTATAACGTATAACGTATAACGTATATCCTATAACGCATAACGTATAACGTATAACGTATAACGTATAACGTATAACGAATAACGTATAACGTATAACGTATAACGTATAACGTATAACGTATAACGTATAACGTATAACGTATAACGTATAACGTATAACGTATAACGTATAACGTATAACGTATAACGTATAACGTATAACGTATAACGTATAACGTATAACGTATAACGTATAACGTATAACGTATAACGTATAACGTATAACGTATAACGTATAACGTATAACGTATAACGTATAACGTATAACGTATAACGTATAACGTATAACGTATAACGTATAACGTATAACGTATAACGTATAACGTATAACGTATAACGTATAACGTATAACGTATAACGTATAACGTATAACGTATAACGTATAACGTATAACGTATAACGTATAACGCATAACGTATAACGTATAACGTATAACGTATAACGTATAACGTATAACGTATAACGTATAACGTACAACCTATAACGTATAACGTATAACGTACAACGTATAACGTACAACGTATAACGTATAACGTATAACGTATAACGCATAACGTATAACGTATAACGTATAACGTATAACGTATAACGTATAACGTATAACGTATAACGTACAACCTATAACGTATAACGTATAACGTACAACGTATAACGTATAACGTATAACGTATAACGTATAACGTATAACGTATAACGTATAACGTATAACGTATAACGTATAACGTATAACGTATAACGTATAACGTATAACGTATAACGTATAACGTATAACGTATAACGTATAACGTATAACGTATAACGTATAACGTATAACGTATAACGTATAACGTATAACGTATAACGTATAACGTATAACGTATAACGTATAACGTGTAGCGTATAACGTATAACGTATAACGTATAACGTATAACTTATAACGTGAAACGTATTTCATATTACGTATAACGAGTAACGTATAACGTATAACGTATAACGTATAACGTATAACGTATAACGTATAACGTATAACGTATAACGTATAACGTATAACGTATAACGTATAACGTATAACGTATAACGTATAACGTATAACGTATAACGTATAACGTATAACGTATAACGTATAACGTATAACGTATAACGTATAACGTATAACGTATAACGTTTAACGTATAACCTATAACGTATAACGTATAACGTATAACGTATAACGTATAACGTATAACGTATAACGTATAACGTATAACGTATAACGTATAACGTATAACGTATAACGTATAACGAATAACGTATAACGTATAACGTATAACGTATGACGTAACACGTATAAGGTATGACCTATAACGCATAACGTATAGCGTATAACGCATAACGTATAACGTATAACGTATAACGTATAACGTATAACGTATAACGTATAACGTATAACGTATAACGTATAACGTATAACGTATAACGTATAACGTACAACGTATAACGTATAACGTATAACGTATAACGTATAACGTATAACGTATAACGTATAACGTATAACGTATAACGTATAACGTATAACGTATAACGTATAACGTATAACGTATATGGTATAACGTATAACGTATAACGTATAACGTATAACGTATAACGTATAACGTATAACGTATAACGTACAACGAATAACGTATAACGTATAACGTTTAACGTATAACGTATATCGTATAACGTATATGGTATAACGTATAACGTATAACGTATAACGTATAACGTATAACGAATAACGTATAACGTATATCGTATAACGTATAACGTATAACGTATAACGTATAACGTATAACGTATAACGTATAACGCATAACGTATAACGCATAACGTATAACGTATAACGAATAACGTATAACGTATAACGTATAACGTATGACGTATCACGTATAAGGTATGACCTATAACGCATAACGTATAGCGTATAACGCATAACGTATAACGTATAACGTATAACGTATAACGTATAACGTATAACGTATAACGTATAACGTATAATGTATAACGTATAACGTATAACGTATAACGTATAACGTATATCCTATAACGTATAACGAGTAACGTATAACGTATAACGTATAACGTATAACGTATAATGTATAACGTATAACGTATAACGTATAACGTATAACGTATATCCTATAACGCATAACGTATAACGTATAACGTATATCCTATAACGCATAACGTATAACGTATAACGTATATCGTACAACGTATATCGTATAACGTATAACGTATAACGTATAACGTTTAACGTATAACGTATAACGTATAACGTATATGGTATAACGTATAACGTATAACGTATAACGTATAACGTATAACGAATAACGTATAACGTATATCGTATAACGTATAACGTATAACGTATAACGTATAACGTATAACGTATAACGTATAACGTATAACGTATAACGTTTAACGTATAACGTATAACGTATAACGTATATGGTATAACGTATAACGTATAACGAATAACGTATAACGTATATCGTATAACGTATAACGTATAACGTATAACGTATAACGTATAACGTATAACGTATAACGTATAACGTATAACGTTTAACGTATAACGTATAACGTATAACGTATATGGTATAACGTATAACGTATAACGTATAACGTATAACGTATAACGTATAACGTATAACGTATAACGTACAACGAATAACGTATAACGTATAACGTTTAACGTATAACGTATATCGTATAACGTATATGGTATAACGTATAACGTATAACGTATAACGTATAACGTATAACGAATAACGTATAACGTATATCGTATAACGTATAACGTATAACGTATAACGTATAACGTATAACGTATAACGTATAACGTATAACGTATAACGTTTAACGTATAACGTATAACGTATAACGTATATGGTATAACGTATAACGTATAACGAATAACGTATAACGTATATCGTATAACGTATAACGTATAACGTATAACGTATAACGTATAACGTATAACGTATAACGTATAACGTATAACGTATAACGTTTAACGTATAACGTATAACGTATAACGTATATGGTATAACGTATAACGTATAACGTATAACGTATAACGTATAACGTATAACGTATAACGTATAACGTATAACGTATAACGTATAACGTATAACGTATAACGTATAACGTATAACGTACAACGAATAACGTATAACGTATAACGTATAACGTATAACGTATAATGTATAACGTATAACGTATAACGTATAACGTATAACGTATAACGTATATCGTATAACGTATAACGTATAACGTATAACGTTTAACGTATAACGTATAACGTATAACGTATATGGTATAACGTATAACGTATAACGTATAACGTATAACGTATAACGAATAACGTATAACGTATATCGTATAACGTATAACGTATAACGTATAACGTTTAACGTATAACGTATAACGTATAACGTATAACGTATAACGTATAACGTATAACGTATAACGTATAACGTATAACGTATAACGTATAACGTATAACGAATAACGTATAACGTATAACGTATAACGTATAACGTATAACGTATAACGTATAACGTATAACGTATATCCTATAACGCATAACGTATAACGTATAACGTACATCGTATAACGTATAACGTATAACGTAAAACGTATAACCTAAAACGTATTACATATTACGTATAACGAGTAACGTATAACGTATAACGTATAACGTATAACGTATAACGTATAACGTATAACGTAAAACGAATAACGTATAACGTATAACGTATAACGTATAACGTATAACGTATAACGTAAAACGAATAACGTATAACGTATAACGTATAACGTATTACGTATAATGTATAACGTATAACGTATAACGTATAACGTATAACGTATAACGTATAACGTATAACGTATAACGTATAACGTATAACGAATAACGTATAACGTATAACGTATAACGTATGACGTATCACGTATAAGGTATGACCTATAACGCATAACGTATAGCGTATAACGCATAACGTATAACGTATAACGTATAACGTATAACGTATAACGTATAACGTATAACGTATAACGTATAACGTATAACGTATAACGTATAACGTATAACGTATAACGTATAACGTATAACGTATAACGTATAACGTATAACGTATAACGTATAACGTATAACGTATAACGTATAACGTATAACGTATAACGTATAACGTATAACGTATAACGTATAACGTATAACGTATAATGTATAACGTATAACGTATAACGTATAACGTATAACGTATATCCTATAACGCATAACGTATAACGTATAACGTATAACGTATAACGTATAACGTATAACGTATAACGTATAATGTATAACGTATAACGTATAACGTATAACGTATAACGTATATCCTATAACGCATAACGTATAACGTATAACGTATATCGTATAACGTATAACGTATAACGTAAAACGTATAACGTATAACGTATAACGTATAACGTATAACGTATAACGCATAACGTATACCGTATAACGTATAACGTATAACGTATAACGTATAACGTATAACGTATAACGTATAACGTATAACGTATAACGTATAACGTATAACGTATAACGTATAACGTATAACGTATAACGTATAACTTATAACGTAAAACGTATTACATATTACGTATAACGAGTAACGTATAAAGTATAACGTATAACGTATAACGTATAATGTATAACGTATAACGTATAACGTATAACGTATAACGTATATCCTATAACGCATAACGTATAACGTATAACGTATAACGTATAACGTATAACGTATAACGTATAACGTATAACGCATAACGTATACCGTATAACGTATAACGTATAACGTATAACGTATAACGTATAACGTATAACGTACAACGTATAACGTATAACGTATATCGTATAACGTATAACGTATAACGTATAACGTTTAACGTATAACGTATAACGTATAACGTATAACGTATAACGTATAACGTATAACGTATATCCTATAACGCATAACGTATAACGTATAACGTATAACGTATAACGCATAACGTATACCGTATAACGTATAACGTATAACGTATAACGTATAACGTATAACGATTAACGTATAACGTATAACGTATAACGTATAACGTATAACGTATAACGTATAACGTACAACGTATAACGTATAACGTATACCGTATAACGTATAACGTATAACGTATAACGTATAACGTATAACGTATAACGTATAACGTATAACGTATAACGTATAACGTATAACGTATAACGTATATCCTATAACGCATAACGTATAACGTATAACGTATAACGTATAACGTATAACGTATAACGTATAACGTATAACGTATAACGTATAACGTATACCGTATAACGTATAACGTATAACGTATAACGTATAACGTATAACGTATAACGTATAACGTATAACGTATAACGTATAACGTATAACGTATAACGTATAACGTATAACGTATAACGTATAACGTAAAACGTATAACGTATAACGTATAACGTATAACGTATAACGTATAACGCATAACGTATACCGTATAACGTATAACGTATAACGTATAACGTATAACGTATAACGAATAACGTATAACGTATAACGTATAACGTATAACGTAAAACGTATAACGTATAACGTACAACGTATAACGTATAACGTATAACGTATAACGTATAACGTATAACGTATAACGTATAACGTATAACGTATAACGTATAACGTATATCGTATAACGTATAACGTATAACGTATAACGTATAACTTATAACGTAAAACGAATTACATATTACGTATAACGAGTAACGTATAACGTATAACGTATACCGTATAACGTATAACGTATAACGTATAACGTATAACGTATAACGTATAACGTATAACGTATAACGTATAACGTATAACGTATAACGTATAACGTATAACGTATAACGTATAACGTATAACGTATAACGTATAACGTATAACGTATAACGTATAACGTATAACGTATAACGTATAACGTATAACGTATAACGTATAACGTATAACGTATAACGTATAACGTATAACGTATAACGTATAACGTATAACGTATAACGTATAACGTATAACGTATAACGTATAACGTATAACGTATAACGTATAACGTATAACGTATAACGTATAACGTATAACGTATAACGTATAACGTACAACGTATAACGTATAACGTATAACGTATAACGTATAACGTATAACGTATAACGTATAACGTATAACGTATAACGTATAACGTATAACGTATAACGTATAACGTATAACGTATAACGTATAACGTATAACGTATAACGTATAACGTATAACGTATAACGTATAACGTATAACGTATAACGCATAACGTATAACGTATAACGTACAACGTATAACGTATAACGTATAACGTATAACGTATAACGTACAACCTATAACGTATAACGTATAACGTATAACGTATAACGTATAATGTATAACGTATAACGTATAACGTATAACGTATAACGTATATCCTATAACGCATAACGTATAACGTATAACGTATATCGTATAACGTATAACGTATAACGTAAAACGTATAACGTATAACGTATAACGTATAACGTATAACGTATAACGCATAACGTATACCGTATAACGTATAACGTATAACGTATAACGTATAACGTATAACGTATAACGTATAACGTATAACGTATAACGTATAACGTATAACGTATAACGTATAACTTATAACGTAAAACGTATTACATATTACGTATAACGAGTAACGTATAAAGTATAACGTATAACGTATAACGTATAATGTATAACGTATAACGTATAACGTATAACGTATAACGTATATCCTATAACGCATAACGTATAACGTATAACGTATATCGTATAACGTATAACGTATAACGTACAACGTATAACGTATAACGTATATCGTATAACGTATAACGTATAACGTATAACGTTTAACGTATAACGTATAACGTATAACGTATAACGTATAACGTATAACGTATAACGTATAACGTATAACGTATAACGTATAACGTATAACGTATAACGTATAATGTATAACGTATAACGTATAACGTATAGCGTATAACGTATATCCTATAACGCATAACGTATAACGTATAACGTATAACGTATAACGTATAACGTATAACGTATAACGTATAACGTATAACGTATAACGTATAACGTATAACGTATAACGTATAACGTATAACGTATAACGTATAACGTATAACGTATAACGTATAACGTATAACGTATAACGTATAACGTATAACGTATAACGTATAACGTATAACGTATAACGTATAACGTATAACGTATAACGTATAACGTATAACGTATAACGTATAACGTATAAAGTATAACGTATAACGTATAACGTATAACGTATAACGTATAACGTATTACGTATAACGTATAACGTATAACGTATAACGTATAACGTATAACGTATATCCTATAACGCATAACGTATAACGTATAACGTATATCGTATAACGTATAACGTATAACGTAAAACGTATAACGTATAACGTAAAACGTATAACGTATAACGTACAACGTATAACGTATAACGTATAACGTATAACGTATAACGTATAACGTATAACGTATAACGTATAACGTATAACGTATATCGTATAACGTATAACGTATAACGTATAACGTATAACTTATAACGTAAAACGAATTACATATTACGTATAACGAGTAACGTATAACGTATAACGTATACCGTATAACGTATAACGTATAACGTATAACGTATAACGTATATCCTATAACGCATAACGTATAACGTATAACGTATAACGTATAACGTATAACGTATAACGTATAACGTATAACGTATAACGTATAACGTATAACGTATAACGTATAACGTATATCCTATAACGCATAACGTATAACGTATAACGTATATCGTATAACGTATAACGTATAACGTAAAACGTATAACGTATAACGTATAACGTATAACGTATAACGTATAACGTATAACGTATAACGTATAACATATAACGTATAACGTATAACGTATAACGTACAACGTATAACGTATAACGTATAACGTACAACGTATAACGTACAACGTATAACGTAGAACGTAGAACGTAGAACGTATAACGTATAACGTATAACGTATAACGTATAACGTATAACGTATAACGTATAACGTATAACGTATAACGTATAACGTATAACGTATAACGTATAACGTATAACGTATAACGTATAACGTATAACGTATAACGTATAACGTATAACGTATAACGTATAACGTATAACGTACAACGTATAACGTATAACGTATATCGTATAACGTATAACGTATAACGTATAACGTTTAACGTATAACGTATAACGTATAACGTATATGGTATACCGTATAACGTATAACGTATAACGTATAACGTATAACGAATAACGTATAACGAATAACGTATAACGTATAACGTACAACGTATAACGAATAACGTATAACGTATAACGCATAACGTATAACGCATAACGTACAACGTATAACGTATAGCGTATAACGAATAACGTATAACGTATAACGTATAACGTATAACGTTTAACGTATAACGTATAACGAATAACGTATAACGTATAACGCATAACGTATAACGCATAACGTACAACGTATAACGTATAGCGTATAACGTATAACGTATAACGTATAACGAATAACGTATAACGTATAACGTATAACGTATAACGTATAACGTATAACGTATAACGTATAACGTATAACGTGTAACGTATAACGTATAACGTATAACGTATAACGTATAACGTATAACATATAACGTATAACGTATAACGTATAACGTATAACGTACAACGTATAACGTATAACGTACAACGTATAACGTACAACGTATAACGTAGAACGTAGAACGTAGAACGTATAACGTATAACGTATAACGTATAACGTATAACGTATAACGTATAACGTATAACGTATAACGTATAACGTATAACGTATAACGTATAACGTATAACGTATAACGTATAACGTATAACGTATAACGTATAACGTATAACGTATAACGTATAACGTATAACGTATAACGTATAACGTATAACGTATAACGTACAACGTATAACGTATAACGTATATCGTATAACGTATAACGTATAACGTATAACGTTTAACGTATAACGTATAACGTATAACGTATATGGTATACCGTATAACGTATAACGTATAACGTATAACGTATAACGAATAACGTATAACGAATAACGTATAACGTATAACGTACAACGTATAACGAATAACGTATAACGTATAACGCATAACGTATAACGCATAACGTACAACGTATAACGTATAGCGTATAACGTATAACGTATAACGTATAACGTATAACGTATAACGTTTAACGTATAACGTATAACGTATAACGTACAACGTATAACGTATAACGTATATCGTATAACGTATAACGTATAACGTATAACGTTTAACGTATAACGTATAACGTATAACGTATAACGTATAACGTATAACGTATAACGTATAACGTATAACGTATAACGTATAACGTATAACGTATAACGTATAACGTATAACGTATAACGTATAACGTATAACGTATAACGTATAACGTATAACGTATAACGTATAACGTATAACGTATAACGTATAACGTATAACGTATAACGTATAACGTACAACCTATAACGTATAACGTATAACGTATAACGTATAACGTATAACGTATAACGTATAACGTATAACGTATAACGTATAACGTATAATGTATAACGTATAACGTATAACGTATAACGTATAACGTATAACGTATAACGTATAACGTATAACGTATAACGTATAACGTATAACGTATAACGTATAACGTATAACGTATAACGTGTAACGTATAACGTATAACGTATAACGTATAACGTATAACTTATAACGTGAAACGTATTTCATATTACGTATAACGAGTAACGTATAACGTATAACGTATAACGTATAACGTATAACGTATAACGTATAACGTATAACGTATAACGTATAACGTATAACGTATAACGTATAACGTATAACGTATAACGTATAACGTATAACGTATAACGTATAACGTATAACGTATAACGTACAACGAATAACGTATAACGTATAACGTATAACGTATAACGTATAACGTATAACGTATAACGTATAACGTATAACGTATAACGTATAACGTATAACGTATAACGTATAACGTATAACGTATAACGTATAACGTATAACGTTTAACGTATAACGTATATCGTATAACGTATAACGTATAACGTATAACGTTTAACGTATAACGTATAACGTATAACGTATAACGTATAACGTATAACGTGTAACGTATAACGTATAACGTATAACGTATAACGTATAACGTACAACGTATAACGTATAACGTATAACGTATAACGTATAACGCATAACGTATAACGCATAACGTATAACGTATAACGTATAACGTACAACGTATAACGTATAACGTATATCGTATAACGTATAACGTATAACGTATAACGTTTAACGTATAACGTATAACGTATAACGTATATGGTATAACGTATAACGTATAACGTATAACGTATAACGTATAACGTTTAACGTATAACGTATAACTTATAAAGTAAAACGTATTACATTTTACGTATAACGAGTAACGTATAACGTATAACGTATAACGTATAACGTATAACGTATAACGTATAACGTATAACGTATAACGTATAACGTATAACGTATAACGTATAACGTATAACGTATAACGTATAACGTATAACGTATAACGTATAACGTATAACGTATAACGTATAACGTATAACGTATAACGTATAACGTATAACGTATAACGTATAACGTATAACGTATAACGTATAACGTATAACGTATAACGTATAACGTATAACGTATAACGTATAACGTATAACGTATAACGAATAACGTATAACGTATAACGTATAACGTATGACGTATCACGTATAAGGTATGACCTATAACGCATAACGTATAGCGTATAACGCATAACGTATATCGTATAACGTATAACGTATAACGCATAACGTATAACGTATAACGTATAACGTATAACGTATAACGTATAACGTATAACGTATAACGTATAACGTATAA